>NW_027020334.1:0-109685 GCF_036884655.1 Musa acuminata AAA Group
GTAATGAACTTTGGATGCCTGAGTAAGTTGCTGAAGAGGTTTTGTTTAACATACTCTGCTACTTGGGCACCGCCATGACCTACATAACCACTCATCAAAGCATCAAAGTCTAACGTTAGGATATTGAATGTATAAGCAACTCTCCACGAGAGAAATTTACCCTAGAAAAGGATTGAAAGAAGCAAGTTAATGAATGGGTTTTCTATGTCAGTTTTACCAAAAATTTGCAAATACAAAAAAAAAAAAAGATAAGACATTCTAAACATAACAAAGACAACAAAATACTGCAGAAATTTTACCATCAAAGACCCCAAACAAGCCAACAATTTCTCCATCAACGCTGTCAATTCGCGTCTCATAGAAGTCTTCCATCGAAGATCTTTTCCCCGGACAGCTTGCATACCCATAACCAAACTTCCCATCTTGACTGTCTTGAAAGAAATAAGCATGAGTTTTAATGTTAGATTGACACGCAAGAGTAGGATGTTTCTTTACAGCCTACTTTAGGCAACATATTCAACTGCAGATTCAAGAACCACAATTAACAGATAGGAAGCAGTTCTATGAGTTTATTCAGCGTAAAAGAACCATGTTTCCCATGTAAGTTCACACATCCATATCTGACGAACCATCTCATAACTTGTTTGTCAATTATTAAGGATCTAACTTATATTGAATTATTAAGGAATAAACGACTGTTTATACATAAAAAATAAATAAATAAATAAATCTCTTCCAATAACTAGCTAGTTTGTCTTCGAATTAGAACTCAAAATATATGAAGCGAATGCTAGCATAAGATCAGCTCGAAAATCGCACGAGATACGAAACATAAACAAATCTAGAAAAGAATATCGTAAGCCTTAATACGACTTCACAAGGAATAAACGAACGAGACCTGAGTCCTCCCCCGCTGACCGGAGCACCGTCTGCTTGAAGCCCACTGATGGAGTTCAAATACCCCATCTTCCCTCCGAAATATTCGCCCCCCAAACAAAGATCAAAGTGAGGGAAGATCCCACCGAAACCACCGAAACAAGAAGGCCGATCCAATCAGCCTGGAAAGAAACCCATGCCCGATTTCCTCACACTCGAATCAGCCGTCGATCCCCACCGCGACCAAATTCACCCCCTGCAATCGACATCCGATACCCCCTCCCCCCCACAAACGTTTACCACGTCGATCAACGGAAGCAATCTCGAACTCCAAAAAGAAAAGAGGGCAGATGAAGAGATCCTTCACCGAGAGACAGAGAGAGAGAGAGAGAGGAGACGCCGAGCACTGGTTTCGATCGCTGGCAACGGGGAAGAAACGTCGAGGGAGGAAACAACGGATTAATGGTGGGGGGTAGGCGGTGGGTTTTGAGTAGAAGTTAAAATGTATGAATGGATATGCTTAGGTCTCCATTTGGTACCGAAAATAAATAGATAAATAAATACACATGTCTCAAGAAAAATAACTTTAATTGAGCGTTAAAGTATAATTAATTAAGTTTAATTGACTAAATCGAAGATCTAATTAGCAATATATGAGCATACATAACAATGCTATAATAACAATCAAAACTTAAAAGGACAAAAAATGGTTGTAATAAATCATACATTTGTGTGTGAGAGGTCACTTCTATCTTTCCTTTGCGTGCTTGCATTGCTTAAGTGGTTGCCATCACGTAACCGCATGCCATCGTTATACTTGTCGCTTGTTTGGGTGTTCTTTTCGATGCATGATTATTCCATTTCTTATGAGATATATATATATATATCGGGAGGAAGCATAATATAATGCAGCTTAATTCCCGATGGAATTAACGTGATGAACACCGACATTTTCTCGAGCATAGTATATTAACATGATAGAGCTTTTTTTCTGGGGGATTACCGATGAAATCCATGTGGGGAAGACGAGCACGTCGTTGACTTCGATCGGAAGCTGTGGCGAGGATCGAAATGACTCAGGCAGTTGGCAAGTCAACGCCTCAATCCACCAATTTTTAGTGAGGATGAATGCGATGCAAATTCCCTGTTGCATTAATTTGGTGGTATTATATATAAACACAACAATTTTCATATTTATTGACTCGGTCAATCTCTGTAAGTCGATTGTCATTTGCCCCTCGAACAGCAATTTAATGCATATGAATGTGAGGGAATTCTCTCTTTTTTTTTTTTCTCCATAAAAGAGTCTCACGTTTTCAGAAATTTTCCGACATCAATTTTTTTTTTAACCTAATACCGATTACAATATTTTTAATACGATGTTATAGTATTTTAGTAATACCCAAAAAATAATATAATATAATATATTTATAAATATAATTATTTTGAAAATATTATTTTTTACAGTATTTTTATTTTATGTTATAGTATTTTTCATAATATAAAATATTATAACTATATTTTTTATTGCATTGACGATTGTTTCTTAGTATTACTGAAAATACTATAATTGGATCGATTCATCCAACTAGTCCACAGAAAAAGGAAAAAAAGAAAAAAAAAAAAAGGGTAGATAATTGGATATTTCAAGGATTAAGCAAAAAATTAAGCGCTATTAAAAATCTGAAAAATGAGAAGTTTCTTTTTTTAAAATCAATATGTGTATATATTGATTTATATGCTAAGTAAGCGGTGGTGGTTCGCTCGCCCGCGGCACCTCCCTTACGGCTTTCTTATTTAAGTTTCCGCGTCCCACCACCGTGCTTGTATGTATATATATACACATGTTCTTGTCATCCTCTGCGTCTTCTATCGACACAACTTTCTTCTTTAAGGACCGATTACCATATTCATAAACTCTGACCATGAAACTATATATATTTCATATTTATTGTATTAAAATAAAGTGAAAAAAATATCATTCTTCATATATTTTTATGAAAATGATAAATAGTAATTACATTTAAAATTACCATTTGAGATATCATATGAAAACCTCAGTAAGACATTATCCATGATGATAGGGGTAATAATGGCGACATGACGTGTCACGACGACTGCCCCACCTGGGCGCCACTCTGCCCAATGAGGAAGGCAATAACGCTGACTCGACACGCGCTGACGTCATCCACTATCAGGCAACGACTTCCGACCCCGTGCACTTGACCACGACAGGAGAGGACGACGACCGACCCTCGCCCATACCCTGCGACAGTCCGGTTCTCCACGCAACGTTAGTAACAGCGTCAGACGTCGTCAGAGGTACGATCCTGCCTCCCACAGGCGGGCACATCAGGTAACGCTAAACTACCCTATAAATACCCCCGAGTTCTAAACGAAAGGGGGGACTTCTCCACGGCAGAAAACTCCCTTCCACATCATCTGACTTGATCGTCGGAGGGGTCGGGCCGAGCTTCCGACCCGACCTGTGTGCAGGAACGAAGGCAAGGTCGCATCTCCCAGTCACCACGACGAGGCTTCACCCCCCACGCTACGTCCCATTCGGACCGCCGTGACCGGCCACCCCAGTTGTCCCGAGGAGCGCCGCGTCGGATCCCCGCGCATTCGGACCCGAACCAAGCCGCGTCGGCCCCGAGGCCACGGCATACAGTTGTTCCCCGTAACATTTTGGCGCTAGAAGGAGGGCATACTGCCCGAGACCTCCTCGGCCACAGCCTACCCGAGACCTCCTCGGCCACAGCTTGCCCGAGACTTCCTCTGCGCGGCCTGCCCGCCTAAGTAGCTCCTCGGCCACTGCCTGCCCGAGAGCTCCTCGACCCCATGCTGCCCGAGACCACTCCTGCGCGGCCTGCCCGCCTGAGGGGCCTACCACCCCTACAACCAAGCCCAACTTGACCGACGAACCACTACTTGAGGTTCCTCGGCCACCCAGAGCCACCACTGCACATCCAACCCTCGTCAATTGTCAAGCTCCATGATTCCCACACCCCTGGCAATGAACCGGCCTTCGCCCGACAGAGACGGTTCCTTAGAACCGAAGCCATGCCTCGGACTCGCCTTACGGCAACCGACGCATAACTTCCATTGGGGGGGGAATATGATGAGGGTAATAATGGCGATAAGACTCGGGCTGACGTCAGCTGTCTCGGATGACGCATCGCCCCTCGGTTGACCTGACAACACCTGGTCAAACAAGACCAGAACGCCAACCGAGGCACGTCACTATCCTACAGGAGCCCAGCCCCTCACGTGACGCCAACACTAGTGTCAGACGCTACCGGGAGTTCGATCCTGCTCCCTGCTAGCAGTCCTACGCACCACCTTCACTATAAAAACCCTTGCATGCCAAGGGAGAAAAGGAGGGAGAGGACAACACAAAAACACCCTCAAAACCACTCCACTCCACATCACTAACTTGATCGTTGGAAGGGTCAGGCCGAGCTTCCGACCCGACCTGTGTGCAGGAACGAAGACGAGGCGCCTCTCACCGGACGCACAGGCGAGGAGCCCCTTCCCAGAGGAAACGGCGACCCCCCTCCACGACCGAACCGACCCGAGCCGGCGACCTCTACAGTCCCGAGGAACCCCCCTGGGAGATCCCCGCCATTCGGACCCAGAACAAACCGCGTCGGCCCCGAGGCCACGGCGTAAAGTTGTTTGCACTAACACATGACATCTAACGTATCGAGAAAAAAAGAGGGAAAAGGAAGCAGAGGTTACTTGGTGTTCGGGGTTTTAGCATCATCCCATTTGAATCAAGATTTCGGTACTTTTTTTTGCCGGACAAGACTTCCTGAGATCTGACCACTGAATTAACCGACGATGAGTGATCTAATTATGAAGTTGCATGAGTTTTTTGCCTTTCCAAATCTAACTACAGATATAATTCCATTAAAGATTCTTATCTGTTGGGCACATAGCGCATTAGTTCAGCCCATAATGCTTTAATAACTCATAGCTCATATTAGTATTTTCTTTTCTTTTAACATAAATCCTAACTTTTTTAATCTAAACGTGTGCAGGTAAGGTTGAAAAAAGAGGACAATGACGATTGTGGACGAGGTTGAGAAGAAAAAAAAAAAAAGAAAGGAGAAACTGTAATATTGGCAATTAAGGGCAAAAAAAAAAAAAAAAAAAAGAGAGATGAAGATGAGAATAATGCAGAGGTTCCTTTTATGACTTAAAGCATGCGGTAAGTATTATTTAGTATGTTATATTTCTTTTTTTTCTTAAATTTCAAAGCATATGAATTCGTTGCCGACGTTGTATAGAGTGCAGATTGGTTATAGTTGCCGAATGACAAGATGTTGTTGCTCGACAGGGAACGCATGCATGCATGCATGCATATGAATCAACTAAACAATCCTCTTCTCTTTCAGGACATGTGAACTTTTTCTTGCACAACCTGTTTACTTTGCAGAACCTGTCTATGATATGTTATACCTTCTCGTAACAATTTTAATATTGTCTCCCAAGAAATCATTTCTTGCTGTTTCATTCACAATGGCAGAAAATTCTACTAACAGAAAACCCTCTATTTCATGATATTTAATCGTAGCATTGGACACATGAAAGACAAAAATTTTCATTCAACTTCTCTTCTCTTATCTACGAACAGTTCCTCTTCTTCACCGCATGGCCGAAGCGTATTAGAGTAAGGGATCAATAGTGGGTAACTGCATCCCAGCGATCCCAGCTTCTTGAGTTCTCCATCCTTTATATCATAGCTATATGCCTCGCTATCTACGGTGAAAACAAGTGACGTGGTCATCGCCACCTCTCTCAGCACGACGCAGCTCACGTTGGGGGGTTCCCTGAACCCTATCTGGCCCAAGCTCACCTCATGCACCCTTACCCATCCTGGCGGACCGTCGTTTGTCTTCCTCAGCAGCCACAGTCCGATCACCCAAGTACACATTTCGTAATGGATTAGGCACAGCGACTTCCCCTCCCACTTGCCTATTCCGATCGTGTCCAAGTAGGCGACGGCTGCTTCTTTCGGCAGAGGGATGATCTGCGTGCGCTCCTTCCTCACATCAAAGGCGACGACATAGTGGTCGATCCTCTCGTACGATTTCGAATGTGACGATGCCCAGAATACGACGTCGTCGCAGACCACCGGGTGCTCCAAATGTAGTTCCATCCGACCGAAGTCGAGTTCCTTGTCCATCGTCCACACCCTCGCAGACGAGTCATAGACCTGACAGCGGTGCAACGAGCTCCCTTCTGGGGTCCGTGAAAGGTAGACCAACTTGTAGCTTTTCGTCACCCCATCTCCATCGTTCATGAATCTCACCGCGATGCCGATGCCGCCCCATGTCCAATACTTGCTCGGCGGGGAGGGCAGCTGGCACCGAGTCCCACGGGCCGGGTTGTAGACGCATAAGGCATCATCTTTGTTATGCAAGACAAAGACGAGGCCACCCGCTGACCCAAGGATTACGACTTTCCTGTAGGACAAGAATTCGAGGCTGCTTCTGGGCACACCGGCGTAGGGGTCAATGAGGAAGAAGGGCCCAGGAATGTTGCGGATGTGGGGAAAGAAGCCGGAGATGACATTGTTGTGGTACGTCTGTGAAAGGAGAAAATGAGAATCTGATGAGAGCTGAAAGGTCTTGCAAACAGAGAGGAGCCTAAAGAAGGTCTTTGCTGGGAGGTAGGAGAGGATCTCTGCCAGCAGGTTATCGGGAAGGGGACGACCGCTACTTCCGAGGTTGATGCTATGACTGCTATTGAGCATACCATCCATTCCAACCATCAGAGATTTGGAAAAGTACAACTGTCCATTATATAGAGAATAGAGAAGGCCGATGACTCTTAGTGTGAGAAGATATCGAACTTTCATCATCTGAAACTGAGAAATGTTTCGAGGACCGATTACCATATTCATGGACTCTTTCCATGTATATATATATATATATATATATATATATATATATATATATATATATATATATATATGTATATTATATATATATATATATTCATATTTATTGTATTACATTAAAGCTAAAAACATATCATCTTCATATATTTTTGTGAAAATGACAATAAGTAATTACATTTAATATTACCATTTCAGACATCATATGAAAATAGTAGTTAATTATTAGATTTAGTGTGATCCTTCTAAGCACTCTCCTCTGTTAGACATTATCCATGATATCTAACTTGCCAAGTAAATGATAAAATTGATTTGAATTAAGAGCCTTAGTTATCACTAAGATCAATAGATAGTGAAAAGATCATTAAATTGCTCACGTTGCCTCTGATCACTACTTTTTCATAATTCAAATAAAGAAAATAATCATCTGAAAAAAAAAGCCATTTTTAGTTTCAAAATTTTCAGATAAACATAAGGATGCTAAAGATACAATAGTTGTGTGAGGGATTATTTTACTACTGATTTTGAATGTTTAAGGGTATTTTTAATTTATAGAATTGCTAATTTTTAAGGAATCTTGAAAAAAGAACATTCGACACTCGAGTAAATTGAAGACTTCCAAGTTAAGAATGCCAATATGAGCCTTAATTAAGAGTCTTAAGAATCAATCCACTTCAAACCATTTTTAGATAAATTAATTTGAGATGGTAGATTATGATACGAACAAAATGGACAAATGAGGGGTGACCATAACACCAAATCTTATCGCAATGTGACTTACATGAGTGTAGGACAAAAGCAAAATCCAATGTATTCGGGAAGATAGTGAGATTTGTTACAAGGATGATCAAATTAGGGTCGAAGTTGTGTCTTTTACTCCAATTTTTGGAATTAATCGATTGCTCAAACTTGGCCTACTCTACATATAATTTCTAATCTTAACTTTTCATACCCTTTGAATATAAGTAAATTTAAGATTTTCTAAGATCTATGGATTTTGGTAAAAAAGACTCGATCTAGATGACTACATAATTGAATTATTTAGTGGATGTTGGAATATCATAATGGTCCAACTGATTTTAATTTCATCATTTTCATCATAGGTGTATGCTTATTGATGATTGACTAAAGTTTTTCTTTTTCTTTTACTGATGCAAGACTCATAAAGTTATAAGTGGTTTTTAATCAATGTTATTATATAATTTAAATTATAAAATTCTTCCTAAAATCTTAATTGAACTTTTATTCCCCAAATTATCTCTCATGGGCAAACAATTTTTTACAATTAGCCAACGTTTAAGAGAATATTCTATCGACATAGGAGATTGTTGTTTTGGAGGTACAAATCTAGGGTAAAAGTCCTTTAGTGATAATTAAAATAAAAATTAAAAAAAAAAAACTTATGATAAATTATTTATTATCCCTCGATATGCTTTCATTCATTCATTCTGAAAATTGACCTTAGAGCTATTAAAGTAGCGAACCTTTGTCTTTTTATATTTATGTCATTATTACCCAAGTTGTTACATAAATTCTAAACCATGATTCCTCCCCATAAAATGCTTATTTCTGATTTTGATTGTAAAATTTTACAGATTCAATGATAACTTGATGATTAGAATGTTATGTTGTCTATTCAAATGAGGTAACTAAATCAAATTATGCATGATGACCAATATACAATAATTTATCTTTGTTTCTTGGATAACGAGAAGCCGAAATGATGAATTTAGTCAGGAATATTTTATTTATATTAATTTTTTAGTTATAAATTGTTACATTATACAAGAAAGAATATTACCACATTTAGGATTTTTTTCATTGGATTATAACATCATTCCATATATCAAAAGTCAAATAAATAAATATCACATTATTAATATATATAAATAATAAATATTTATTATAATTTTTTATTTATCAAAATATAAATTAAAAGTAGTCATAGGTTTTATTTAGAAATATAGTGATACTAACTCAAAAATAACTCAAAAATAAAATTCAACTAGCCCTAGTTAAAGGAATATTTGTTCTCAATTGAAATTTGGTATAGTATTATTGGTTGGTTACTTTAAAATTTTAAAATAAAGTAAAAAAATTCCGTAATACGAGGAGGAACCTTTATAAGGCAACTATAAAATAAATATATATTCAAAAGTTAATCATCATATTGACATATATCAAATGCTCGAAGGCATACTCGGAGGAACCTTTATAAACTCACAATAGTGAATGAAAATAAATCCATATTACACTCCTAACAACATAAATAATAGTATCTCTTACTCGTCAAAGTAAGGACATGTTGTTGAATCTCGGATTTTGATGATGAAATCAATTGATGTGTTTGTGATCTAATATGCATTTAAGTAACGCAGGACTAGCTTCGATCATAAAAGGCAAATTGATTAAAGTAGGAGAAATCAAACGTTAGGCCAAAGAGAACATATTAGAAGATTGGACGTCGGCTGGAGGATCGATCGACGTGTCGGTAGAAGGCTTCGTGTCATGAATTTAGGCATCGGGTTGAAGGATCAGACTTTACGCCAAGGAGATTGGAAGTTGCAAGAATCAACATGTCGATTGGGCAATACATCGAAGGATTGGACGAAGTGTCAGATGAACCAATGACATGTCGGACAACATAGGATTCGCTTGTAATCGACTATGTCTAGATTGAGTTAGTTTAGAGTCTAATTGAGTCAATTTAGAATGTAATTAGGTCAACTCAATTAGGGGATAATTAGGCATAAGTTAGGGCTGAGTTGGGTCGAATGGAATACCCACTCAGCCACTTAGAACCATGCTAGGCAGTGGCACCACCCATGGTGGGTGATAGAACCACTTGAAGCTCAACCTCCGAGGAGGTCCAGTCGATGGTACCGCCCAAAGTTGGCAGTGGTATCATCGGCCATAAAAGCTATCAAGCGATGTTACCACTAGAGCCTAGTCTCCGAGGCTCTGTCAAGTGGTGGTACCGCCAATATCCTAAAAATTGAGAATGAGACACTTTTAGGCTTCAATTTTTAATCTGTTTGGAGCCTATAAATACCTTTATCATCCCTGTTCAGATCACACAAGAATTGAGAACAAAAACAAAGATAAATTCTGTTGTAATCTTATGAGAGTTCTCCTTCTATAGTCTAAGGTTGATTTTTATTTAAGAGAGGAGTAAGTGGGGGTGTAAAGGTTCTCTCCTCAACTTGTCAAAAAGAGAATTGAGTTGTACGGGTAGTTGATCTTCGGTAATGGAAGCCGGTGGTCTCAACGAAAGAGCAATCAGAAGTGGACGTAGATCACGATAACCGAACTACTATAAAAATCTGGTTTGAATTTACTTCTTACTATTTACCTTTATTGCAAACTAAATTCATACTTTCACTAAGCTTCCGTACGCTTTCCAAGTTAATATTTTTTCGATACGATTTTTCATCGAACAAAATTTTTAAAACCAGTGATTTTAACGAAAGCACTAATTCACCCCCCCTCTTAGTACCGACTCAATCATAACACACGTTCTATCCAATAATAGATATAATAACTATCCGATCGTCATGTCTTATAACCTGTTAATCCTCAAAGGGAATCACCCTACCTGTCCTTAGTAGGAAAATAAAATCGTCTTATAACATGTTATGTCTATATAGAAATGAAATAATACATTGAAACATTTAAAGTTATCTTTCAAATATCATTAATGTTAAATAACATCAATTAGCTATCAATCAACTTGTATTATAACTCAATGTTTCAATTGAACTCGATTTAACTAGAACCTAATTTAATCGATCTCTAATCCTCATTTAATCGATTTTGAGAAGAGGTTACTTGGTGTTCTGGGTTTTAGCATCATCCCATTTGATTCAAGATTTCGATACCTTTTCTTGCCGGACAAGACTTTCTTGACCACTGAATTGCTCAGAATTAACCGACGATGAGTGATCTAATTATGAATTTGCATGAGTTTTTTTTTTCCAAATCTAACTACAGATATAATTCCATTAGAGATTCTTATCTATTGGGCAGATAGCTCATTAGTTCAGTCCATAATGAGCTTTAATAACTCATAACTCATACTAGTATTTTTTTTTTCTTTTAACATAAATCCTAACTTTTTTTAATATAGACGTGTGGCAGGTAAGGTTGAAACAAAAGGACAATGAAGATTGTGGACGAGGTTGAGAAAGAAAAAAAAAAGAAAAAGGAGAACCTATAATATTGGCAATTAAGGGTAAAAAAAATAAGAGAAGAAAAAAAGAATGAAGATGAGAATAACTCAGAGGCTCCTTTTATGACTTAAAGGATGCAGTAAGTATTATTTAGTATGTTATATTTCTTTTTTTTCTTACATTTCAAAGCATTATTCGTTTTTGTACACTAATAGTATGTTATTCGTTGTCTCCTCTCTTGAAATCGAACAAATCCCAAAAAGTTATATAGACAAGATGTTGTCTATCTAAGATTGTATAGTGCAGATTGGTTATAGTTGCAGAATGACAAGATGTTGTTGCTCGACAGGGAACGCATGCATGCATGCATATGAATCAACTAAACAATCCTCTTCTCTTTCATGAACTTTTTCTTGCACAACCTGTTTACTTTGCATTATTAAGTCAAAGTGAATTTGTCTATGATATGTTATACCTTCGCATAACAATTTTAATATTGTCTCCCAAGAAATCATTTCTTGCTGTTTCATTCACAATAGCAGAAAATTCTACTAACAAAAAACCCTTTATTTCATGATGATAAGGCATATTTTGTATTCCCGTCACGTCACAACCTCTGTCGCATCACGCCCCCACCAAGTCGGCACGAGAGTACCTCCCTGCACCGGGTTGGGACCTATACCGAGATGCACTCCCTCGTCAAGTATCGTCCCGAAAAACTCGGGGCATTCCAGGCACGTTCCGTGCATTCCGGACGTGCGACCACACAAAGGTACCATCTCGCAACTTGAGGATCGTTCACCGTATCAAATCCACGTACGACCGATCCTCGCATAATAGTATAAAAGCCCTTGACCGACATCTGGCCATGGGATGACAAAAAAAGGGGAAAAGGTAACCACCAACTTATTCTACGAGGGGCCAAAGTTGGAAACCCGCCGACGAGGGCCTTATGTGCTGGAGCTCGATCGCCTCCAGAAGCGCGACCGCCCCGATCGAAGTGGCACCTTCCCGGAAGACGATGGTAGCGTCCCAACTTCCTGACGTAATCGACCTCAACACCTCGTCCCATCGATCGTGAACTCCCGACATTAACCTGTGGATCAAGACCCCATCGGCGACGACGCATCAGGTCACATTTAATCGCAGCATTGACACAAGAAAGATAATTTTTCATTCAACTTCTTTCTCTTATCTACGAGAATGTATACATAATAGGAAATACAAACAAAAAGAAGGTCTCTTCACGTTGTTTCGAACAGTTCCTCTTCTTCACCGCATGGCCGAAGCGTATTAGAGTAAGGGGTCAACGGTGGGTAAGGGCATTCCAGCGATGCCAGCTTCTTGAGTTCTCCATCCTTTATATCATAGATATATGCATCGCTTTCTACGGTGAAAACAAGTGACGTGGTCATCGCCACCTCACTCAGCACGATGCAGCTCACCTTTGGGGTTTCCCTGAAACCTAACTGGCCCAAGCTCACCTCATGCGCCCTCACCCATCCTGGCGGACCGTCGTTTGTCTTCCTCAGCAGCCACAGTCCGATCACCCAAGTACACGTTTCGTAATGCATTAGGCACAGCGACTTCCCCTCCCGCATGCCTATTCCGATCGTGTCCGAGTAGGCGACGGCTGCTTCTTTCGGCAGAGGGATGATCTGCGTACGCTCCTTCCTCACATCAAAGGCGACGACATACTGGTCGATCCTCTCGTTCGAGAACGAATGTGACGATGCCCAGAACACGACGTCGTCGCAGATCACCGGGTGCTCCAAATGTAGTTCCAACCGACCGAAGTCGAGTTCCTTGTCCATCGTCCACACCCTCGCAGACGAGTCATAGACCTGACAGCGGTGCAACTTACTCCTTACTGGGTGCCGTGAAAGGTAGACCAACCTGTAGCTTTTCGTCACCCCATCTCCATCGTTCATGAATCTCACCGCGATGCCACCCCATGTACAATACTTGCTCGGCGGGGAGGGTAGCTGGCACCGAGTACCACGGGCCGGGTTGTAGACGCATAACGCACCATCTTTCCTATGCAACACAAAGACGAGGCCACCAGCTGACCCAACGATTTTGCCTTTGCGGAACAAGAATTCGAGGCGGCTTCTGGGCACACCGGCGTAGGGGTCAACGAGGAAGAAGGGTCCAGAAAAGTCGCGGTCGTGAGGAAAGAAGCCGGAGATGACATTGTTGTGGTACGACTGTGAAAGGAGAAAATGAGAATCTGATAAGAGCTGGCGAAAGGTCTTGCAAATAGAGAGGAGCCTAAAGAAGGTCTTTGCTGGGAGTTAGGAGAGGATCTCTGCCAGCAAGTTATCGGGAAGGGGACGACCGCTACTTCCGAGGTTGATGCTATGGGTGCTATTGAGCGTACCATCCATTCCAACGATCAGAGATTTGAAAGAGTCCAACTTATTGTCCATTATATAGAGACAATAAGTAATATATATATATATATATATATATATATATATATATATATATATATATATATCATATTTATTGAATTATAATAAAGGGAAAAACATATCATTTTCATATATATTTTTATGAAAATGGCAATAAGTAATTACATTTAATATTATCATTTCAGACATCATATGAAAATGGAAGTTAATTATTAGATTTAGTGTGATCCTTCTAAGCACTCCCCTCTGTTAGACATTATCCATGATATCTAACTTGTCAAGTAAATGATAAAATTGATTTGAATTAAGAGTCTTAGTTATCACTAAGATCAATAGATAGTGAAAATATCATTAAATTGCTCACGTTGCCTCGGATCATTACTTTTTCCTAATTCAAATAAAGAAAATAATCATCTGAAAAAAGAAGAAGCCATTTTTAGTTTCAAAATTTTCAGATAAACATAAGGATGCTAAAGATAGAATAGTTGTGCGAGGGATTATTTGACTACTCATTTTGATTGTTTTAGGGTATTTTTAATTTATGGAATTGCTAATTTTTAAGGAATCTTGAAAAAAAGAACCTTTGACACTCGAGCAAATTAAAGACTTCCAAGTTAAGAATGCTAATATGAGCCTTAGTTAAGAGTCTTAACGATCAATCCACTTCAAACCATTTTTAGATAAATTAATTTGAGATGGTAGATTATGATTAGGATAAAATGGACAAATGCAGGGTGATCATAACACCAAATCTTATCCTACTGTGAATTACATGAGTGTAGGACGAAAGCAAAATCCAACGTATTTGGGAAGATAGTGAGATTTGTCACAAAGATGTTCAAATTAGGGTAGAAGTGGTGTCTTTTACTCCAATTTTTGGAATGAATCGATTGCTCAAACTTGGCCTACTCTACATATAATTTCTAATCTTAACTTTTCATACCTTTTGAATATAAGTAAATTTAAGATTTTCTAAGATCTATAAATTTTGGTAAAAAGACTCAATCTAGATGACTATACAATTGAATTATTTAGTGGATATTGGAATATCATAATGGTCCAACTGATTTTAATTTCATCATTTTCATCATAGGTGTATGTTTATTGATGATCGACTAAAGTTTTTTTTTAACCAATATTATTATATAATTTAAATTATAAAATTCTTCTTAAAATCTTAATTGAACTTTTATTCCCCAAATTATCTCTCATGGGCAAAATTTTTTTACAATTAGCCAATATTTAAGATAATATTCTATCGACATAGGAGATTATTGTTTCGAGGTGGTAAAGGTTCTTTAGTGATAATTAAAAAAACATATTAATTATCCCTCAATGTCCCAAACTTATTTATTATCCCTCCATATGCTTGCATCATTCATTCTAATTTAGTCGGGGCATATGAACTTTTTCTTGCACAACCTGTTTACTATGCGTTATTAAGTGAATTTGCCTATGATATGTTATACCTTCTCATAACAATTTTAATATTGTCTCCCAAGAAATCATTTCTTGCTGTTTCATTCACAATGGCACAAAATTCTACTAACAAAAAACCCTCTATTTCATGATATTTAATCGCAGCATTGGACACAAGGAAGACAACATTTTTCATTCAACTTCTCTTATCTTATCTACGAGAATGTATACATAATAGGAAATACAAACAAACAAAAAAAGTCTCTTCAGGTTGTTTCGAACAGTTCCTCTTCTTCACCGCATGGCCGAAGCGTATTAGAGTAAGGGATCAACGATGGTAAATGGCATTCCTGCAATGCCAGCTTCTTGAGTTCTCCATCCCTTATACTGTAGGTGTATGCATCTTCATGTGTGGCGAAAACAAGTAGCGTAGTCGTCGCCACCTCACACAGCATGGTGGACAGCACGTTGAGTGGTTTCTTGAACCCCATCCGGTCCGAGCTTATCTCATGCGCCGTCACCCAGCGTATCCCACCGTTGTTACTCTTCTCCAGCAGCTCTAGAGCGAACACCCGAGAAGACAGACGGTAATGAATCAGGCAAACCGACTTTCCCTCCCACTTGCCGATCCCAATGGTGTCGGAGGGATCGATGTTCATTCTTTCCGGCGGTCGGATGATCTGCGTGCACTCAGTCCTCAGGTCGAAGGCGACGACGTACGCATTAATCATCCTGCACGTTTCCCGCGCCGACACCCAGAATATGGTCTCGTCGTGGACCACCGGGTGATCCAAATCTATTGCGCCCCCTCCAAAAAGTCGAGACGCTTGTCCATCGTCCACTTCTTGGCCACCGAGTCGTAGACCTGGCAGCGGCGCAACGAGTACCACACCCAGGTTGATGAGAGGTACACCAGCTTGTAGTCTTTCGTCATGTCCCCATCGTTCATGAAGTTCACCGCGATGCCACCCCCCGGACACAAGTCCGAAGGTGCGCGTAGATGACACCGAGTCCTACGAGCCGGGTTGTAGACATATAAGCTACGGGTGGCCGCCCGGCGGTTGTCGTGCATGACGAAGACAAGGCCGTCAGCTGACCCAAGGATGAAGCCGTTGTTCTTGCTCAAGAATTTGCCAAAGGTTCTTGGCACGCCGGCGTAGGGGTCAACGAGGAGAAAGGAATTGAAGGCATTGCGGATCTTGACGAAGAATCCGGAGACGGCTTTGCAGAGATCTGATTGTGAATGGAGGAAATCAGACTTTTCCGAGAGCTCGTGGAAGGACTTACAGACAGGTTGGAGTCTGAAGAATGTCTTCGCGGGGAGGTAGGACAGGATCTCTTCGTGCAAGTCGTCGGGAAGCCGACAGCTTCCGGTTACGGGCTTCTCCTCACCCACGATGCCGATCTCGAGCGGAGGGTTCATCGCTGCAGCAAGAAATCTAGATTCGAAAACTGTATAAGAAATCTCACTGTGTATATATATACACACTTTAAACGTAGATATATATATATGTATCAAGATATACACATATCAATATATATATATATATATATATTTATATTTATATGTATATATCTATCTATCTATCTGTCTCTCTATCCCTCTCTGTCTACATATATATATATATATATATATATATATATATATAGAGAGAGAGAGAGAGAGAGAGAGAGAGATATAGATAGATATATACATATATATACATAGATAGATATATATATATATATATATATATATATATATATATATATATATATATATATATATATATATATATATATATATATATATATATATATATATATATGTGTGTATATATATGTATATATCTATCTATCTATTTCTCTATCCCTCTCTCTCTCTCTCTCTCTCTCTCTCTCTCTCTCTCTCTCTCTCTCTATATATATATATATATATATATATATATATATATATATATATCTATGTATATCTATCTATCTATCTATCTATCTTAACATTGGTCTTTTTTTTGACATGAGTTGAGTGCAACGCGAAGACACACACGTTGAAAGATGCATGCCTCGTTAGCAGCTCGTGTAGACGTTCTTCTCTTTATTTTGGTACTTCAACATCACCAAGAAATCATATTTTGGTCATATTGTCTATCTCTGCAAGCTATATGTGCTCATTATTGTTTCTGAGTTTCGTAAGCGATTTGTTTTTTTGTGATACATACATACATACATACTTTTTACCATTTATAAATAGGGATGTTTTTTGTTGGGGCCATACTCGACTGAAAATCCAATTGGGGTCTGAATCTGATAAGCTTTTGGATCCAAAATGAGGAGGACCCGTACCTAAGAAGATTCAGATCGGACATTCTAATTTATGTATCATCGGGTGGGTGAGATATAGGATCCATACTTGATCTTGTAATGTTAATGGATCCAAAATTTTAGGTTGGACTTCATATCTTGTATGGAGCCACGAGGGTTATGGGCATTCCTATCCCCATAAGACATGCAAACCACAGCAGATTTCCTTTTCTGCTTCATTCTTACGTGTGTTCGAAACAAGCATTCCTCCGTTGGAAGGCTAAACATTTATTTTCTCCCATTGGCATCCTCGCAGCCGGCGGTGTAATGGGATGTGTGAAGAGCGGCAGCCAGAAGTCATTAGTTGCCGGAGGGGTATCGGCTGCGTTATTGTGTCACGTGTACACCCAGCTTCCAGAACGACCTCTATACGCATCATCCCTGGGGTTAGGGGTTCTACCATGGCTATTCTGCTCAACACCGGCTATATCTATCTTTTTTCCCCCTTCTCCTTATGCTTACTTAACCTGCCTGTTTTACTTATCAGGTACGTCCGTGACTCTTCTAGCTGTAATGGGGTCTCGCAACAAGTAGTCTGGAAAGGTATTCCCTGCAGGTGTCGTTTCTCTTGTGTCCTTGATAATGGCCGGTGGCTATCTTCATGGAATTCTGCGTAGCAGTAAAACATTGTATGTTTTGAATAGTCTTCTTCGTGTTCTTCGTGGACTTGCAGTAACCTTTTCTTTTATGCAGCTTGACTGTGTTCTTGTCTACCCAGTCACAGTTTCTACTGTGCAAGAACTTGCATAATTTGGATGCAGTTTTGCTAGGAAATAGAACATTACATCAACAGGCTCTTCTAATGATGAAATAGAACATTTCATCATTAGGTTCTCTAAGGTTGTCAATTGTAGATGCTTGATGGTTTGCTTCACGAGGACATAAATGGCCAATGGCCAATTAGATCTTTCAAATAGGCTCTTCTAATGCCATATCCAATGCTCTCTTGATGGCTTTGTCGAAAGGTCTAATTACATATTAATCTTTGTAATTATTTATTTTTAATATTTTAATTTTTATATTTTAAAAAAATTACATTAAGATATCTATACTTTGGAATATTTACGAAAGTAAAACATTTGATCACATTACTCTAATAATCTCTATGTTGATCTATAATACCTTTTAAAAAAATAGTATAATTTCATTATACTACAAGCAAGCAAGCAGGAATTGGACACTAAGAAAGAGAAACCGAAGAAAAATTTTCATGCTATTTTTTGTCTCTCTACGGTAATGCATATATATATGACAGGGAAAAAGGAAAAAGTCAGCTCCTCTTCCTGACCGCATGGCCGAAGCCGAAGCGTATTAGAGTAAGGAATCAACGGTGGGTAATGTCACTTTGTATAGTGAAAACAAGTAACGTCACTCAGCATGATGGAGCTCAGCAAGTAGTGAAAACACCACCCAAGTACACATTTCGTAATGGATTAGGCACAGCGACTTCCCAGCTTCATCGGACCAACGAAGTCCATGCTATGGGTGTTGTTGAGCGTACCGCCCATTCCGACGATCAGAGATTTGAAAGAATACGACTGTCCAAGAGGGAAGGGGGTAATTACCGTACCCCGAGCCGCAGCAGGAACACGTTACCCTACTTCTTCGCCATGCCCACGAGGTTCCGGTGGTTGAGGTCGTTGCCGACCTGTAGCCAGTTTCCGAAGATAGGGAAGGAGACGGGGCCGGGAGGGGCGCCATTGGAGCCGGAGCGGGAGAATACGAAGAAGAGGAGGAGAGGAAGAGAGAGAAGGGAGGGAGATTGATCAGTGAACAGATGCTTGGCAGCGTACGTGCAGGCAACTGCCGCAAGGGTGAGCATGGCCGGCCAACTTTGTGGTGGAGGCAGCCATGGCGATGGTCGTTGGCTTCCTTCTTGTTGCCAGTGCTGGTTGGATGCAAAGGAGGGAGAGTGGACGGTGATTTATATGCCAAGTAAGCGGTGGTGGTTCGCTCGCCCGCCCGCCGCACCTCCCTTTCAGCTTTCTTGTTGAAGTTTCCGCGTCCCACCACCGTGCCTGCATGGATGTATATACACACGTTCTTGTCATTCTCTGCATCATATATCGACACAGCTTTCTTCTTTTAAGGACCGATTGCCATATTCATCAACTCTTTCCATGAAACTATATATATTTCATATTTATTGTATTACAATAAATTAAAAATATATATATCGTTCTTTATATATTTTTATGAAAATGACACATAGTAATTACATTTAAAATTATCATTTCAGACATCATATGAAAACAATAGTTAATTATTAGATTTAGTGTGATCCATCAAATCACTCTCCTCCGTAAGACATTATCCATGACATCTAACTTGCCGAGAAAAGAAAGGGAAAAGGAAGCAGAGGTTACTTGGTGTTCGGGGTTTTAGCATCATCCCATTTGATTCAAGATTTCGGTACCTTTTCTTGCCGGACGAGACATCCTGAGATCTGACCACTGAATTGCTCAGAATTAACCTCTTTTATTGGCAATTAAGGGCAAAAAAATAAGAGAAGAAAAAAAAAAAAGATGAAGATGAGAATAATGCAGAGACTTCTTTTATGACTCAAAGCATGCAGTAAGTATTATTTAGTATGTCATATTTCTTTTTTTTTTCTTACATTTCAAAGCATATAAATTCGTTTTTGTACACTAATAGTATGTTATTCGTTTTCTCCTCTCTTGAAATCGAACAAATCCCAAAAAGTTATATAGACAAGATGTTGTCTATCTAAGATTGTATAGAGTTCAGATCGGTTATAGTTGCAGAATGACAAGATGTTGTTGCTCGACAGGGAACGCATGCATGCATTCATGCATATGAATCAACTAAACAATCCTCTTCTCTTTCAGGACATGTGAACTTTTTCTTGCACAACCTGTTTACTTTGCATTACTAAGTCAAAGTGAATTTGTCTATGACATGTTATACCTTCTCATAACAATTTTAATATTGTCTCCCAAGAAATCATTTCTTGCTGTTTCATTCACAATGACAGAAAATTCTACTAACAAAAAACCCTCTATTTCATGATATTTAATCGCAGCATTGGACACATGAAAGACAAAAATTTTCATTCAACTTCTCTTCTCTTATCTACGAACAGTTCCTCTTCTTCACCGCATGGCCGAAGCGTATTAGAGTAAGGGATCAATGGGGAACTGCATCCCAGCCATCCCAGCTTCTTGAGTTCTCCATCATTTATATCATAGCTATATGCCTCGCTATCTACGGTGAAAACAAGTGACGTGGTCATCGCCACCTCTCTCAGCACGACGCAGCTCACGTTGCGGGGTTTCCTGAACCCTAACTGGCCCAAGCTCACCTCATGCGCCCTCACCCATCCTGGCGGACCGTCGTTTGTCTTCCTCAGCAGCCACAGTCCGATCACCCAAGTACACGTTTCGTAATGCATTAGGCACAGCGACTTCCCCTCCCACATGCCTATTCCGATCGTGTCCGAGCGGGCGACGGCTGCTTCTTTCGGCAGAGGGATGATCTGCGTGCGCTCCTTTCTCACATCAAAGGCGACGACACACTGGTCGATCTCGTTCGAGAACGAATTTGACGATGCCCAGAACACGACGTCGTCGCAGATCACCGGGTGCTCCAAATGTAGTTCCAACCAACCGAAGTCGAGTTCCTTGTCCATCGTCCACACCCTCGCAGACGAGTCATAGACCTGACAGCGGTGCAACTTGCTCCTTACTGAGTGCCGTGAAAGGTAGACCAACCTGTAGCCTTTCGTCACCCCATCTCCATCGTTCAAGAATCTCACCGCGATGCCACCCCATTTACAATACTTGCCCGGCGGGGAGGGTAGCTGGCACCGAGTACCACGGACCGGGTTGTAGACGAATAAGGCACCATCTGTCTTATGCAACACAAAGACGAGGCCACCAGCTGACCCAACGATTTTGCATTTGCGGAACAAGAATTCGAGGCTGCTTCTGGGCACACCGGCGTAGGGGTCAACGAGGCAGAAGGCTCCAGAAAAGGCGCTGTCGTGGGGAAAGAAGCCGGAGATGACATTGTTGTGGTACGACTGTGAAAGGAGAAAATGAGAATCTGATGAGAGCTGGCGAAAGCTCTTGCAAACAGAGAGGATCCTAAAGAAGGTCTTTGCTGGGAGGTAGGAGAGGATCTCTGCCAGCAAGTTATCGGGAAGGGGACGACCGCTACTTCCGAGGTTGGTGCTATGGGTGCTATTGAGCGTACCATCATCCATTCCAACGATCAGAGATTTGAAAGAGTCCAACTTATTGTCCATTATATAGAGAAGTAAGAGGGAAGGATGACGACTCTTAGTGTGAGAAGATATCCAACTCTCCTCGTTTGAAACAGAGAAATGTTTCGAGGACCGATTGCCATATTCATGTACTCTTTCCATGAAAATATATATATATATTTATTGTATTACAATAAAGGGAAAAACATATCATTTTCATATATTTTTATGAAAATGGCAATAAGTAATTACATTTAATATTACCATTTCAGACATCATATGAAAATAGTAGTTAATTATTAGATTTAGTGTGATCCTTCAGAGCACTCCCCTCTGTTAGACATTATCCATGATATCTAACTTGCCAAGTAAATGAAAAAATTGATTTGAATTAAGAGCCTTAGTTATCAATAAGATCAATAGATAGTGAAAAAATCATTAAACTTTGTTACTTGAGATGGTAAGTTTTGATTAGACGTTTCTATTTTAAAATCAATAATATATGTATATATTGAAACTCTTATTTAAACTTTGTTACTTGACTATTAAGACATTAAAGATTTATTATTAGACTCAAAAACTAATTTGTAGTGATTATATTAATTTGTAAGGACCCAAATTATATTGTAGAACTTTGCAAGGAAAATTATGTAAAAATGCCGCAGCCTGTCATACGCCGCCGCAGCCGTCCTCATCGGCATTCCTGGGTGCGTTCATGTGCCACGCGGCGCTCCTAAAGTTCTACAATATAATTTGGGTCACAAAGAGAGATTCACAACGGCGGAAACCCGCCTAGATGTTCTTGAAGCGAGCATGGAGGAACTCTACCATGGCCAACAAAAACTAGTTGGGGTAGAGAGCTCGCAAGAGGAAGCGGAGTCCAGGATCGACAAGGTCGAGGCCCTAGTCGACCGACTGTCTGATGACACCAAAGACTCCGTGCAACACTTACAGGATGTTGTGGCGGAACTCACTTCAAAGGTGGCCATGCTCGCAAGAACACTAAATGCGGGAGGAAGCAACACCCGCGTTGCACTGCCACAAAATTTGAGGGCACCCGAGCCTCATGGATATGGAGGGGCCAGAGATGCCAAAGAGCTCGAGAACTTTCTGTTCGACATGGAACAATACTTCCGAGCTACGAGGCCCGATTCTAAAGATACCAAAGTTTCTATAGCAACAATGTATCTGAACGGAGATACGAAACTTTGGTGGCGAACCCGTTGGGAGGAGATCCAACAAGGCCGGTGTCGAGTCGACACATGGGAGGACTTGAGTTCGTCGCAAGAAGGAAGTTGAGACAACTCCGCCAGAGTACCACCATCCGAGACTATGTGAAACAATTTTCTGCACTAATGCTGGACATACAGGACATGTCCGAGAAGGACAAGTTGTTCAGCTTCCTCGATGGTTTGAAGCCATGGGTTCAACAGGAGCCAAATCGAAGGAATGTTACCGATGTGGTCGGGGCAATTGCTACTGCAGAAAGACTCACCGACTTTGTTTCCTCCGAAGACCCAGGGAGAAGGAAACAATCTTCAGGCAATCGCCCTCCAAAACATTCTCAAGGGAAGGAGCTCGGGGGCGAACAAAAGAAGAAGAGTTCCCACAAAGGGCCAAACCCGAAAGGCAAGACCTCAAAACCTAAAGGATGTTTCTTGTACGGAGGACCGCACATGGTGAGAGAGTGCCCACAAAAACAAGCACTCAATGCTTTGACGGCTTCCATCCAACCCCCCCGATCGGACAAGGGCAAAGCTGTTGCTCTTACTTCGAGCAGTTCTGAATCCAACAGCGATGACGAGGAGTCGCAAGGACCCCGAATGGGAGCAATGCGTTTGTTGAACGTCATGCGGGGTCAAGTGGGGGAGAACATCAAAACAAAGCTACAAAAAGAAGGAAGTAGTGAGCTGATGTATGTGGACATCAAGCTAAATGGCCAAACGACCCGTGCAATGGTGGACACGAGCGCTACCCACAACTTCATAGCCGATCGAGAAGCACAACGACTTGGGTTGATATTGGAGAAGAGCCCAAGCCGAATGAAGGCGGTGAACTCGGAGGCCAAGCGAATCTCCGGGTTGGCGAAGGGTGTTCCCATCAAAATCGGGACATGGAGCAGGAACACCAACATGATGGTCGTGCCATTGGATGACTTCCAAGTGATCCTTGGAATGGAGTTTATGCACCCGGCAAAGTTGGTGCCAATGTCGTTCTTGAACTCCCTATGTATGATGGGAGGCGAGGACCCCTGTGTGGTTCCCATCTCTCGGAGAGGAACCAAGGAGCCCTGACACATATCGGCATTACAACTGAAGAAAAGGGTGCGAAAAGGCGAATTGACATTCATGGCTGCTATGAAGCTAAAGCCACTCAACGAGAAGGCCATTCAAGAACCTGCTGCGGTGGCGAACGTCCTGAAAGAGTTCAAGGACGTTATGCCACCCGAGTTACCGAAGACTCTTCCACCACGCAGAGGCATGGATCACAGCATCGAGCTGGAGCCAAGAGTGAAGCCTCCAGCGAGACCACCCTACCGCATGCCCCCGCCAGAGTTGGCAGAACTCAGGAAGCAGTTAAGTGAACTGCGGACTTGTTCGACCAATTGGGCAAAGCTAAGTATTTCTCAAAACTCGACCTTCGGTCGGAGTATTGGCAGGTGCGCATTGCTGAAGGCGACGAAGCGAAGACTACCTGTGTGACCAGGTATGAAGCGTTTGAGTTCTTGGTGATGCCTTTCGGCTTAACCAACGCTCCGACCACATTCTGCACTCTCATGAACCAGCTATTCAAGGAGTATTTGGATAAGTTCGTGGTCATCTACTTGGACGATATCGTCGTCTACAGTCAAACGCTTGAGGAGCATGTCAATTACCTTCAGACGATTTTCAAGGTTCTCAGGGAGAACACTTTGTTCGTGAAAAGGGAGAAATGCTACTTTGCTCAAACTGAGATATTATTCTTGAGACATCGAATCGGTGATGGCACCATTCGGATAGATAAGTCGAAGGTGCAAACAGTTGCAGAATGGCGAACTCCAAAGAAGGTGCTAGAGTTGAGATCCTTCCTTGGTTTCGTCAATTATTATCGATGCTTCATAGCGGGATATTCGAAGCGTGCAACCCCACTAACGAAGTTGCTGAAGAAGGAGCAGCCTTGGAAGTGGTCTGACAAATGTGAAATAGCATTCCAAGATATGAAGGCTGCTGTTATAGAAGAACCAGTGCTCAAATTGCCAAACTATGGGGAGCCTTTTGAAGTCCATACAGATGCTTCAGACTTCACTATTGGGGGAGCACTCATGCAGGAGGGTCATCCGGTGGCCTACGAGAGCCGCAAACTCAACGAGACCGAGCGGCGGTATCCATTGCATGAGAAGGAGATGACAGCAGTGATCCACTGTCTACGAGTTTGGCGACACTATCTCCTCGGATCGCGATCTATGCTGAGGACGGACAACATCGCTCTGAGCTATTTCCAAACTCAGAAGAAGCTCTCCCTAAAGCAGGCGCGTTGGCAGGACTTCCTGGCTGAATTTGATATGACAATGGAGTATAAGCCTGGGAAGGCAAATGTCGTGGCCGATGCATTGAGTCGGAAGGTGGAGCGTGTGAATGCCGCCCAATTGGAGGGCGGAAACCAAGCAAGTCAGTTGCACTCCAACTTCCTTTCCAGAATCAGGGATGGACTGTATAGTGACCCCCAAGTAGTTATCCTAATGCAGCTCATCAAAGAAGGCAAGGCACGACGATTTTGGGTCCAGGAGGGACTCGTTTACACAAAAGGGAATAGAGTTTATATTCCCCGAGTGGACAATTTAAGGCGTGAACCCTTAAAAGAGTGTCACGATTCCCTTTGGGCTGGACACCCAGGCATTCACAGAACGTTGGCTCTCGTGGAGAGGGCCTTCTACTGGCCGAAGATGGGGACTGATGTGGAGGAATATGTTCGAACATGCCTTACTTGCCAACAAGACAAGGTGGAGCAGCGGAAGCCGGTGGAACTTTTGGAGCCGTTGCCCGTACCAGAAAGGTCGTGGGAGAGCATTTCCTTGGATTTCATATCAAGCTTGCCACTTGTAGGGAGACTTGGATTGATACTCGTGGTGGTCGATCGGTTTTCAAAGTATGCAACTTTCATTGCTGCTCCCCTACACTGTTCAGCAGAGGAGGTGGCCAAGCTTATGATGAAGATTGTGGTGAAGTATTGGGGAGTCCCACACAATATCATTAGTGATCGAGATGCTCGGTTCTTGGGAAGATTCTGGACCGAGCTATTCAAATTGTTGGAGTCGAAGTTATACTTCTCTACAAGCCTCCACCCCCACACGGATGGCCAGACTGAAAGGATAAACTCACTCCTGAAGCAATATCTCCGGCACTACGTGAGTGCCAACCAACGAGATTGGGTGAAGCTGTTGGACATTGCCCAATTCTCCTACAACTTGCAGCGGAGCTCTGCATCCAACAAGAGCCCCTTCGAGATCATCACAGGACAACAACCGTCAACTCTGCACACCATGGCAATTGGGTATACTGGGAGTAGTCCATCAGCCTATCATTTCACAAAAGAGTGGCATCGAAATGCAGATATTGCGCGGGCTTACTTGGAGAAGGCGGCAAAAATGATGAAGAAGTGGGTAGACTTGGGAAGGCGACCACAAGAGTTCAAAGTTGGCGATTTGGTGTTGGTAAAGCTCCAACCGGCATCACTCCAATTCTTTAGGAACAAAGTCCACAAAGGATTGGTGCGCAAGTATGAAGAGCCCTTCCCAATTATCAGCAGGTTAGGCAACGTCTCTTACAAGTTGCAGCTGCCGGCGTGGTTCAAAATTCACAACGTTCTTCACGCCAGCAACCTAAAAGCCTACCACTTGGACCCGCAAGATGCTTCCCGAAGTGTTCCAACTCGGCTACCTCCCATCACAACCTCCTACGAGAAGTGAGTTGAAACCATTCTGGCGGACCGCAAGATAAAGCTACCCAACGGAGCTAAGCAGATAAAGTACTTGGTGAAGTGGTGAAAGCTTCCCCGAACAAAAGCCAGTTGGGAGCCTGAAGACGCCTTGCGACATGAAGAAGAAATCATCAACAACTACCAACAAGCGTCGACGAGGGCGTCGACAGTTTAAGTGGGGGAGAATGTCACGAACGATCGTCGCGCACTCGCAACAACTCCGTTCAACGAACCGTTCGTCGCTCACACCTACATGTACAGCTGTTTGACAGCATGTTTTCTCTTAGTTTTGGGTTATTTTGCTTGTAAAAATGTAAGTTCGAACAAGCTGCAGCGTTACAAAGCGATCGCTCACCGAAACGAGCAAAACAGCCTAAAACAGCTCCGTTTTCGCGTGCCGCGGGCTGATTTCTGGAATCTGCCTATGCTCACCAAAACGTCAGCCATCTCAGCCCCTTTGAACCCCCCGGGTGGCACAGGGCTGGATGGGGCTTCGGATATATACCGGGCGTTGAACACTCTTTCGCAAGTTCGCAAGTTCGCAAGTTGCCTTGATGGGAACTTGTTGTCGCGCCCGGGACCAGGTGAGTGGTTGTTTGTGGGCTTGCAGCTGTTCGTTCAACCTTCTAAAGCCCTTGTTTTCCCCCTCTCCCTCTTTTCTCTTGTGCACGCAAGGTGCTCGCTGAATTGCTTGTAAAGCTTCCCCTTTTCGCGAGATGTCGGGACTTGTCCGCCGCTCGTTCTTTCGAACTAATCAACTTTATTCTTTTACAGGTCCTTCGGGACTTGCGAGAGGTTACAAGTGGGCTGATCCTCGCGGAGCAATATCGCAAGGGCGAAGCGCGACTTAGGCAATGCAAGCTAAGTTCGCGTCTTTGCCGCAAAGGTGACCCGCGACTTAGACAACGCAAGCTAAGTTCGCGTCTTTGGCCGCAAGGATGCCTCACGCCTTAGGCAATTCCAGCTAAGGCCGTGACACTATGTCACTTGCTAAGATTGCAGCTTTTAATTGCCATCCATGTGGTCACTCCCTCCATCACATTATGATACCAGCTCCATATGTTCTGCCATCTCCTACATTTACTTACTGTACACATGAATTAATAACTTGGATCTCAAACTGTACCCAGCTCTCACCCACATTAGGTTGATTTCTGCAGAGGAAACGAAAGAAACATTGCAGAAACAGGACCAGCTATTGGACACTATTCGTTCTCATTTGGCACCCTAAAGAAACAAATATTGGTGATTCGTTAGCCTGCAATCTTCGTAAGGTGTGTCTTCCTAGGCCATAAAAGTTAAAATTATGGTGCCCTTTCTACAGGAATCTCTTCCTTCTACCTGCTGGATTCTTAACAAGATGCAGAAATTTAGAAGGGTTGTGAGGTACTGTCTGATCTAGAATCATGTGATATACCTTAACTTCCCATCTGTCTCTGCACAGACACTGATGGACCGTAACAACTATTATGAGGGAATTCCACAAGTTTGCATCCCAAGACACAGTAAGTAATTTGGGTTCCTCGACGGTGTTAGATTGCAGAACGACTAAAAGCAAGAACCCAAGAGAACTGTCCGATATATGTACACATTGCAGCATGATGTGGAGGACAGTTCTCCTCATGTTACACAAAGTGCTTGATGGTCTTTGTTTCGTCTAAGGAAGAAAAGAAAACAATAAAAGGAAATAAAATCTTTTACCAGGCACACGGGAAAACAGAAGGGGAACAGAAGGAGTTACAGGAGATTGGTGAAGAAACTTCAGATCAAACTACACGAATTCTCTTCTTGGGAGGGAGAGGAAGGAAGACCGAGGTAAGATCGGGAGTAACGGCGTGGAATTCCATGGAAGGAGCCGGCGGTACCCTCTTCGCCGGCTTCGGCTTTCTCTTCGCCGGCGTACAAACAAGGACGGGCTTGAGAACGGTCTCTTCCGCCTTTTGGTGTGACGCACTCTTCCTCTTCGGTTTCGGCAGCATCGGGACGGCCTTCCACGGGCTTGTCCCGCGTCGGCGCAGTCTTTATGGGCGGAAGCAGAGGCAATTCACCTACGACGACGACGACCGCCTCGGAGCCCATGGCTGCGGAGATCAAGAACTGAAGACGAAGGCAGTGGAGGCCACAGGATTCCCTTGAGAGGAGCAAAGAGAAGCACACCTCACAAGGTGGTCGGCTCGGAGAGGAATCCTTGTGGTGGAGGAGAAGAGGAGAAGAAGCTGAGCAGCAAATTTGGAGGGAGAGGGAAGGGCGAAGGAGTAAATTGGAGGAGCGAGGCAGCAGCTTCGACGTTGTGGCATCTCTACGGCTGTCCTCGACAAAAGAGAAATGCCAGGATCCACGTCTTAACGCCGCTTTCGGCACCCTCCTCCATTTCCCCGGTGAACCAACTTTTCGTCTCCTTTTTTCTGTTCTCGCTGCTCTGCTGAAAGCGTCGTCGGCAGTGGGCTGCGGACGACAACAAAGCATTAAATAACCGGTTAGTGTGGAGAGAGAGAGAGAGAGAGAGAGAGAGGCACCATACTCGATCAACTTGTTCATTCCATCGGTCGTTGTCCCCAACTCCATTAGCCTTCTTTTGGTTTATTTTTCTCTTCCTTTTTTTTGTGTCCGAGTCAAGAAAGGTTGTGTCGACAACAGACGAGGAGAATATGAAGGCTAAGGTAGACTCTTTTGCACGAGGCAAACTGTGTAGGGTTAATAAAAAGTAACTTCGATGTTCCTATCCTTCTTGGATGCCATGGGACCTATAATTTTTGTTAATGGGCGCAAACAACAAATTAATAGGTTAGATTCTATTCTATTCTATTCTATTCAAACACATCCGCGCATCTGCCACGCTAGATAAGACATGGGCATGACCCTTTGATGGATCAATCACGAAGAATGGTTATACGGCTTTACCTTTGAATCTACGTCAAAATGGTCAAAGTTACCATGGAAACTATCACAATCAAACTCCACTATGTATCATTAGACACTTCAATTCTGTATCCATGTGAAACTAATCTTCCTGCCAACATTTATAATACAAACTCAATAAGAGACCTTCTTTCATGGGTCTCATTTTGCTTTCATAGGGGGCATATCAAAATTGTTCCTTGAGGCTTAAATTACCAAACTTGAGCTACTTTAATTGCAGGAGTAAATTCCAAATGGTAAAAATGGTATGTATATATAAACGACTATTCAGGAAGAAATTTAGGCACTCTAACCAAACAATCTTATTGATTATTCTAACAAAAGTGAAAACAGCATGATACAGACTCCACTAAACCATTACAGATAACAAAGCGATAACAAAGATCAAGCAGACAATTTGTACCTATTGCTGCTCGGTTGTGTTATCAAGGCTAGCCAAGAAACTGTACCACGACACCAAGTGATGTTGTCAGAACTACCCCTTTGATAGGCCTCCTGTAACAGTTTCTTTGCTGCTTGTTCTGGATCTTGTAGGGGTTTGACAATAGCTACCACCGCCTCCTGAATTTGGAACCAAATGAAAAAGAAAGGGTTCAATCTTCGGAGATGATATTTCAGGTACCTACTTTTTTTTTTGTTTTTTGTTATTTTCTTCTTTTAAAGTATACCTCATTCGTTCGTGACAACATCCCACAATCAGTCACTTGCAAGGATGAGGAATTCGAGAGATCCATCAACCGCTTCCACCTGCATTCAACAGTAGTCGAAGCAGTCAAAGGCATTACTGTCAGATGATGATATGTCTCGAGTCTTGAAGACAATAACATTGTAGGAATAAAGTGATAGGTCAGAGATCAAACATGAATTTCTGGATCTGCGACAACAAACTGTTTCAGGTGCCTATCACCAAATGCACGAGAAACGGCAAGAACACCACCGACACGCCATGTCCCTGCAGTTACAGTTGATCAGTATTTATATAACGAAATGATCTAAACTGATAAAAAATGATGGAGGAGATCAAGTACCAGCCCACATTACAAAGCCCCCAGCATCCTCAATCCTTTGCTCTCTCATCTGTTTGGTCAGGCTTGTGATCCCTTGAGACAGCTATAGCTGCAAAAGTTACAAAAAATAGCGTGAGCCGAGTTCCTAGTAAAGAACTAAACTTTTAAGAGGCTCAATCAATAATTCAATACAAGATTCTGGTGATTGTATTCTATTTCAGATACTGAATTTGTTAAAAACAGAACCTTCAAGCACATCCAGAGAAAATCATCTCCATATTATCACCATCAAAATAGAGTGATTGGTTTAATTATGAGAGCTCACATCAACCAAGTACCACAACAGGTTGATTTGCCAGGTCTCTGTTGTTCAAAGTACCAAGAACTGGCTTTTGACCATGATGCACGAGGGACAAAAGGTTTCTTTCTCTAAATTACCAAGCAATCAGAAGAATTGCCGTTGCAATCTACTGCACAAACTAGAAGCAAAACTTACCATATGGGGAACAAAAGACTTTTTTCTCTAAATTATGAAGCACCCAGAAGTTCGTTTGGTCAACTACTCTATCATGATCAGAAAATTGCTTTTGCAATATATTGTAAGAACCAAGAAACAGAACTTGCAAGTAAAATGGGTGCTCTACAAGAAATTGGCACAACTGTTTGCCTCAGAAAAGGACTTGTTGCAACTGATGCCACTGAAAAACCAAGAATCAGATGTTTGTATCAAGAGGTTCATAGAATACATAAACTTTTGTATTAATTGAGCACAAGTTGAGATGCCAAACTCGATTTAACAAAGAAAAAGTGGGAAAAAAAAAACAACGAAAATTAGAACCACAAGCAGCTTTTAATATGCTAAATAAAAAGTCTTTATTAGTTACAATTTTCAAGATAACTGGATCGAGTGATGCAACAAATTCTAGATTGATTTTTCGACCCAATCAATTGAAATGAGAAGAGATTGCATGGATATCTTATAAAGAATACAGAACAACCTCAACGGGCATAAGAACAAACATAAACAACAGGATTCAATGACAACAAGTATGTCAACAGCACCACACAGTACTGTTTATTGCCATTCATAAATCAATCAGAAATTTGAATCTAGTTAGAAGGCAATAATCTCAAACTAAAGATGACCACATATAGTAATTGAACCATGAGATGAACAAATGGGCAAGCAAACATCCAAACAAAAGCAAATGGTAGATCACGGATAATGATTATGGAAATATGTAAAATGTTAAATACCAAGCTCTACATACATGAGGGATGATTTTTGATAAAAAATATGTAAATTTGGCAAGAAAAAATAATGGAGACACAATAATATCTACCTAAAGTTCCATATAAAAAATATATTCTTTAACACTGAACAAAACAAATAATGGAGAAATATGCTTATGACAAGCTTCAGGATTAAGGAAACATCAACTTCCATTGTCATCCTGTTTTGTCATTGGCGTGAATAGTTAAACTCCCGATCGTCGAAGTCTACGATTAGATGGTTTTGACAAGGGTCAATTCCAGAATGCAAGAAATATAACCAACAAAATGTGGACTGGAGGATAAAAGACCGTAGAATAATAAATCACACCAATAAAAATCCCATTTGTAGATTCCAAGACATGTCATACATCTAAAGTGGTACCAAAACCTACTATGTACAGCGCTAAATGGAAAGTTTCATCAAGGAACAACACTCAAGCGATGAACAAAAAATAGTTCTTAGATCATACATTAAAGACAAGATAACATGACTAAACTATTAGTATACAATTTCACCAAAAGTATGTAGCTATGAAACCACTGTAGCATCGATAAGTCATAAAGACATTAAGTGCAATGGCTTATAGAAGTAGCATAAAAAAGTGATTATTATTCTTTAAATAATGCTGTGTAAAAATTGGATAACTTAATATTAAGTTTCCAATCCTGTTTAACTTGCTAGTAAACTATTAATCTTCAAATCTCATTTCAAAAAGAGTACATGCAATACGAGAGCGTAATGAACTTTAGCACCTCATCCATCATCAACAATTTAAATCCTCATTTATCACCATAAGTGTGCAGTTTCAGCCATTTCTGAAGATTTTTTCGCAGGTTCAATTCTCCAATTTCAGGCTTAAATTCTGTGAATCCAAACAGGAATATGTTCTCTTTCTCCTTCCTGTCTATACTTTTTTATATTACTATATTTTTGAAGAATCTGAAACTATATGATTATTTGTTTCAATGTGTTCAGTACACCAGAGACACACAGAGCTACTATAGCATTTGGCAGGATCAAGAGAAGGCCAAAAAACTTTGTTGGTCTAGAACCTACATATATCCTAAGAACCTAGATGTCACTGGTGTCACATTCTAAATATTGCTCTTAAATAGGTTGGGTTGTCAGAATACAGTTAGTAAAAAAAAATGCAGTAAACTCCATCTAAATTGAGCCGGTTTAGTTCTAGATTAAGTACAGAAATCCGTTACACATAATTGATGATAAGAGAACTGATTTAAGGATGAGGGGCCTACCATCTCCTCCTCTACATATGACAGCTCTAGAGTCCCCAACATTTGCAACGAGCAAACGATCACCAACAAGGACAGCTGTTGATGCAGTTGAACCCGCCTCTCGGTTCTGGCTGTTCTCAGATTTCAAAAATTCTGCGTCCGTGTGGTTGTATGCATCAGCTGAAGGTAACAGCACAGATGAATTTCATAAGCCAAATATTATTGTTCTCTAAAAGCTCTTTCATAGTACAAAATGCAAATCAGCACCACCTATAGCTGATTTTGTATCGGTAATGAACTTTGGATGCCTGAGTAAGTTGCTGAAGAGGTTTTGTTTAACATACTCTGCTACTTGGGCACCGCCATGACCTACATAACCACTCATCAAAGCATCAAAGTCTAACGTTAGGATATTGAATGTATAAGCAACTCTCCACGAGAGAAATTTACCCTAGAAAAGGATTGAAAGAAGCAAGTTAATGAATGGGTTTTCTATGTCAGTTTTACCAAAAATTTGCAAATACAAAAAAAAAAAAAGATAAGACATTCTAAACATAACAAAGACAACAAAATACTGCAGAAATTTTACCATCAAAGACCCCAAACAAGCCAACAATTTCTCCATCAACGCTGTCAATTCGCGTCTCATAGAAGTCTTCCATCGAAGATCTTTTCCCCGGACAGCTTGCATACCCATAACCAAACTTCCCATCTTGACTGTCTTGAAAGAAATAAGCATGAGTTTTAATGTTAGATTGACACGCAAGAGTAGGATGTTTCTTTACAGCCTACTTTAGGCAACATATTCAACTGCAGATTCAAGAACCACAATTAACAGATAGGAAGCAGTTCTATGAGTTTATTCAGCGTAAAAGAACCATGTTTCCCATGTAAGTTCACACATCCATATCTGACGAACCATCTCATAACTTGTTTGTCAATTATTAAGGATCTAACTTATATTGAATTATTAAGGAATAAACGACTGTTTATACATAAAAAATAAATAAATAAATAAATCTCTTCCAATAACTAGCTAGTTTGTCTTCGAATTAGAACTCAAAATATATGAAGCGAATGCTAGCATAAGATCAGCTCGAAAATCGCACGAGATACGAAACATAAACAAATCTAGAAAAGAATATCGTAAGCCTTAATACGACTTCACAAGGAATAAACGAACGAGACCTGAGTCCTCCCCCGCTGACCGGAGCACCGTCTGCTTGAAGCCCACTGATGGAGTTCAAATACCCCATCTTCCCTCCGAAATATTCGCCCCCCAAACAAAGATCAAAGTGAGGGAAGATCCCACCGAAACCACCGAAACAAGAAGGCCGATCCAATCAGCCTGGAAAGAAACCCATGCCCGATTTCCTCACACTCGAATCAGCCGTCGATCCCCACCGCGACCAAATTCACCCCCTGCAATCGACATCCGATACCCCCTCCCCCCCACAAACGTTTACCACGTCGATCAACGGAAGCAATCTCGAACTCCAAAAAGAAAAGAGGGCAGATGAAGAGATCCTTCACCGAGAGACAGAGAGAGAGAGAGAGAGGAGACGCCGAGCACTGGTTTCGATCGCTGGCAACGGGGAAGAAACGTCGAGGGAGGAAACAACGGATTAATGGTGGGGGGTAGGCGGTGGGTTTTGAGTAGAAGTTAAAATGTATGAATGGATATGCTTAGGTCTCCATTTGGTACCGAAAATAAATAGATAAATAAATACACATGTCTCAAGAAAAATAACTTTAATTGAGCGTTAAAGTATAATTAATTAAGTTTAATTGACTAAATCGAAGATCTAATTAGCAATATATGAGCATACATAACAATGCTATAATAACAATCAAAACTTAAAAGGACAAAAAATGGTTGTAATAAATCATACATTTGTGTGTGAGAGGTCACTTCTATCTTTCCTTTGCGTGCTTGCATTGCTTAAGTGGTTGCCATCACGTAACCGCATGCCATCGTTATACTTGTCGCTTGTTTGGGTGTTCTTTTCGATGCATGATTATTCCATTTCTTATGAGATATATATATATATATCGGGAGGAAGCATAATATAATGCAGCTTAATTCCCGATGGAATTAACGTGATGAACACCGACATTTTCTCGAGCATAGTATATTAACATGATAGAGCTTTTTTTCTGGGGGATTACCGATGAAATCCATGTGGGGAAGACGAGCACGTCGTTGACTTCGATCGGAAGCTGTGGCGAGGATCGAAATGACTCAGGCAGTTGGCAAGTCAACGCCTCAATCCACCAATTTTTAGTGAGGATGAATGCGATGCAAATTCCCTGTTGCATTAATTTGGTGGTATTATATATAAACACAACAATTTTCATATTTATTGACTCGGTCAATCTCTGTAAGTCGATTGTCATTTGCCCCTCGAACAGCAATTTAATGCATATGAATGTGAGGGAATTCTCTCTTTTTTTTTTTTCTCCATAAAAGAGTCTCACGTTTTCAGAAATTTTCCGACATCAATTTTTTTTTTAACCTAATACCGATTACAATATTTTTAATACGATGTTATAGTATTTTAGTAATACCCAAAAAATAATATAATATAATATATTTATAAATATAATTATTTTGAAAATATTATTTTTTACAGTATTTTTATTTTATGTTATAGTATTTTTCATAATATAAAATATTATAACTATATTTTTTATTGCATTGACGATTGTTTCTTAGTATTACTGAAAATACTATAATTGGATCGATTCATCCAACTAGTCCACAGAAAAAGGAAAAAAAGAAAAAAAAAAAAAGGGTAGATAATTGGATATTTCAAGGATTAAGCAAAAAATTAAGCGCTATTAAAAATCTGAAAAATGAGAAGTTTCTTTTTTTAAAATCAATATGTGTATATATTGATTTATATGCTAAGTAAGCGGTGGTGGTTCGCTCGCCCGCGGCACCTCCCTTACGGCTTTCTTATTTAAGTTTCCGCGTCCCACCACCGTGCTTGTATGTATATATATACACATGTTCTTGTCATCCTCTGCGTCTTCTATCGACACAACTTTCTTCTTTAAGGACCGATTACCATATTCATAAACTCTGACCATGAAACTATATATATTTCATATTTATTGTATTAAAATAAAGTGAAAAAAATATCATTCTTCATATATTTTTATGAAAATGATAAATAGTAATTACATTTAAAATTACCATTTGAGATATCATATGAAAACCTCAGTAAGACATTATCCATGATGATAGGGGTAATAATGGCGACATGACGTGTCACGACGACTGCCCCACCTGGGCGCCACTCTGCCCAATGAGGAAGGCAATAACGCTGACTCGACACGCGCTGACGTCATCCACTATCAGGCAACGACTTCCGACCCCGTGCACTTGACCACGACAGGAGAGGACGACGACCGACCCTCGCCCATACCCTGCGACAGTCCGGTTCTCCACGCAACGTTAGTAACAGCGTCAGACGTCGTCAGAGGTACGATCCTGCCTCCCACAGGCGGGCACATCAGGTAACGCTAAACTACCCTATAAATACCCCCGAGTTCTAAACGAAAGGGGGGACTTCTCCACGGCAGAAAACTCCCTTCCACATCATCTGACTTGATCGTCGGAGGGGTCGGGCCGAGCTTCCGACCCGACCTGTGTGCAGGAACGAAGGCAAGGTCGCATCTCCCAGTCACCACGACGAGGCTTCACCCCCCACGCTACGTCCCATTCGGACCGCCGTGACCGGCCACCCCAGTTGTCCCGAGGAGCGCCGCGTCGGATCCCCGCGCATTCGGACCCGAACCAAGCCGCGTCGGCCCCGAGGCCACGGCATACAGTTGTTCCCCGTAACATTTTGGCGCTAGAAGGAGGGCATACTGCCCGAGACCTCCTCGGCCACAGCCTACCCGAGACCTCCTCGGCCACAGCTTGCCCGAGACTTCCTCTGCGCGGCCTGCCCGCCTAAGTAGCTCCTCGGCCACTGCCTGCCCGAGAGCTCCTCGACCCCATGCTGCCCGAGACCACTCCTGCGCGGCCTGCCCGCCTGAGGGGCCTACCACCCCTACAACCAAGCCCAACTTGACCGACGAACCACTACTTGAGGTTCCTCGGCCACCCAGAGCCACCACTGCACATCCAACCCTCGTCAATTGTCAAGCTCCATGATTCCCACACCCCTGGCAATGAACCGGCCTTCGCCCGACAGAGACGGTTCCTTAGAACCGAAGCCATGCCTCGGACTCGCCTTACGGCAACCGACGCATAACTTCCATTGGGGGGGGAATATGATGAGGGTAATAATGGCGATAAGACTCGGGCTGACGTCAGCTGTCTCGGATGACGCATCGCCCCTCGGTTGACCTGACAACACCTGGTCAAACAAGACCAGAACGCCAACCGAGGCACGTCACTATCCTACAGGAGCCCAGCCCCTCACGTGACGCCAACACTAGTGTCAGACGCTACCGGGAGTTCGATCCTGCTCCCTGCTAGCAGTCCTACGCACCACCTTCACTATAAAAACCCTTGCATGCCAAGGGAGAAAAGGAGGGAGAGGACAACACAAAAACACCCTCAAAACCACTCCACTCCACATCACTAACTTGATCGTTGGAAGGGTCAGGCCGAGCTTCCGACCCGACCTGTGTGCAGGAACGAAGACGAGGCGCCTCTCACCGGACGCACAGGCGAGGAGCCCCTTCCCAGAGGAAACGGCGACCCCCCTCCACGACCGAACCGACCCGAGCCGGCGACCTCTACAGTCCCGAGGAACCCCCCTGGGAGATCCCCGCCATTCGGACCCAGAACAAACCGCGTCGGCCCCGAGGCCACGGCGTAAAGTTGTTTGCACTAACACATGACATCTAACGTATCGAGAAAAAAAGAGGGAAAAGGAAGCAGAGGTTACTTGGTGTTCGGGGTTTTAGCATCATCCCATTTGAATCAAGATTTCGGTACTTTTTTTTGCCGGACAAGACTTCCTGAGATCTGACCACTGAATTAACCGACGATGAGTGATCTAATTATGAAGTTGCATGAGTTTTTTGCCTTTCCAAATCTAACTACAGATATAATTCCATTAAAGATTCTTATCTGTTGGGCACATAGCGCATTAGTTCAGCCCATAATGCTTTAATAACTCATAGCTCATATTAGTATTTTCTTTTCTTTTAACATAAATCCTAACTTTTTTAATCTAAACGTGTGCAGGTAAGGTTGAAAAAAGAGGACAATGACGATTGTGGACGAGGTTGAGAAGAAAAAAAAAAAAAGAAAGGAGAAACTGTAATATTGGCAATTAAGGGCAAAAAAAAAAAAAAAAAAAAGAGAGATGAAGATGAGAATAATGCAGAGGTTCCTTTTATGACTTAAAGCATGCGGTAAGTATTATTTAGTATGTTATATTTCTTTTTTTTCTTAAATTTCAAAGCATATGAATTCGTTGCCGACGTTGTATAGAGTGCAGATTGGTTATAGTTGCCGAATGACAAGATGTTGTTGCTCGACAGGGAACGCATGCATGCATGCATGCATATGAATCAACTAAACAATCCTCTTCTCTTTCAGGACATGTGAACTTTTTCTTGCACAACCTGTTTACTTTGCAGAACCTGTCTATGATATGTTATACCTTCTCGTAACAATTTTAATATTGTCTCCCAAGAAATCATTTCTTGCTGTTTCATTCACAATGGCAGAAAATTCTACTAACAGAAAACCCTCTATTTCATGATATTTAATCGTAGCATTGGACACATGAAAGACAAAAATTTTCATTCAACTTCTCTTCTCTTATCTACGAACAGTTCCTCTTCTTCACCGCATGGCCGAAGCGTATTAGAGTAAGGGATCAATAGTGGGTAACTGCATCCCAGCGATCCCAGCTTCTTGAGTTCTCCATCCTTTATATCATAGCTATATGCCTCGCTATCTACGGTGAAAACAAGTGACGTGGTCATCGCCACCTCTCTCAGCACGACGCAGCTCACGTTGGGGGGTTCCCTGAACCCTATCTGGCCCAAGCTCACCTCATGACCCATCCTGGCGGACCGTCGTTTGTCTTCCTCAGCAGCCACAGTCCGATCACCCAAGTACACATTTCGTAATGGATTAGGCACAGCGACTTCCCCTCCCACTTGCCTATTCCGATCGTGTCCAAGTAGGCGACGGCTGCTTCTTTCGGCAGAGGGATGATCTGCGTGCGCTCCTTCCTCACATCAAAGGCGACGACATAGTGGTCGATCCTCTCGTACGATTTCGAATGTGACGATGCCCAGAATACGACGTCGTCGCAGACCACCGGGTGCTCCAAATGTAGTTCCATCCGACCGAAGTCGAGTTCCTTGTCCATCGTCCACACCCTCGCAGACGAGTCATAGACCTGACAGCGGTGCAACGAGCTCCCTTCTGGGGTCCGTGAAAGGTAGACCAACTTGTAGCTTTTCGTCACCCCATCTCCATCGTTCATGAATCTCACCGCGATGCCGATGCCGCCCCATGTCCAATACTTGCTCGGCGGGGAGGGCAGCTGGCACCGAGTCCCACGGGCCGGGTTGTAGACGCATAAGGCATCATCTTTGTTATGCAAGACAAAGACGAGGCCACCCGCTGACCCAAGGATTACGACTTTCCTGTAGGACAAGAATTCGAGGCTGCTTCTGGGCACACCGGCGTAGGGGTCAATGAGGAAGAAGGGCCCAGGAATGTTGCGGATGTGGGGAAAGAAGCCGGAGATGACATTGTTGTGGTACGTCTGTGAAAGGAGAAAATGAGAATCTGATGAGAGCTGGCGAAAGGTCTTGCAAACAGAGAGGAGCCTAAAGAAGGTCTTTGCTGGGAGGTAGGAGAGGATCTCTGCCAGCAGGTTATCGGGAAGGGGACGACCGCTACTTCCGAGGTTGATGCTATGACTGCTATTGAGCATACCATCCATTCCAACCATCAGAGATTTGGAAAAGTACAACTGTCCATTATATAGAGAATAGAGAAGGCCGATGACTCTTAGTGTGAGAAGATATCGAACTTTCATCATCTGAAACTGAGAAATGTTTCGAGGACCGATTACCATATTCATGGACTCTTTCCATGAAATTATATATATATATATATATATATATATATATATATATATATATATATATATATATATATATATATATATATGTATATTATATATATATATATATTCATATTTATTGTATTACATTAAAGCTAAAAACATATCATCTTCATATATTTTTGTGAAAATGACAATAAGTAATTACATTTAATATTACCATTTCAGACATCATATGAAAATAGTAGTTAATTATTAGATTTAGTGTGATCCTTCTAAGCACTCTCCTCTGTTAGACATTATCCATGATATCTAACTTGCCAAGTAAATGATAAAATTGATTTGAATTAAGAGCCTTAGTTATCACTAAGATCAATAGATAGTGAAAAGATCATTAAATTGCTCACGTTGCCTCTGATCACTACTTTTTCATAATTCAAATAAAGAAAATAATCATCTGAAAAAAAAAGCCATTTTTAGTTTCAAAATTTTCAGATAAACATAAGGATGCTAAAGATACAATAGTTGTGTGAGGGATTATTTTACTACTGATTTTGAATGTTTAAGGGTATTTTTAATTTATAGAATTGCTAATTTTTAAGGAATCTTGAAAAAAGAACATTCGACACTCGAGTAAATTGAAGACTTCCAAGTTAAGAATGCCAATATGAGCCTTAATTAAGAGTCTTAAGAATCAATCCACTTCAAACCATTTTTAGATAAATTAATTTGAGATGGTAGATTATGATACGAACAAAATGGACAAATGAGGGGTGACCATAACACCAAATCTTATCGCAATGTGACTTACATGAGTGTAGGACAAAAGCAAAATCCAATGTATTCGGGAAGATAGTGAGATTTGTTACAAGGATGATCAAATTAGGGTCGAAGTTGTGTCTTTTACTCCAATTTTTGGAATTAATCGATTGCTCAAACTTGGCCTACTCTACATATAATTTCTAATCTTAACTTTTCATACCCTTTGAATATAAGTAAATTTAAGATTTTCTAAGATCTATGGATTTTGGTAAAAAAGACTCGATCTAGATGACTACATAATTGAATTATTTAGTGGATGTTGGAATATCATAATGGTCCAACTGATTTTAATTTCATCATTTTCATCATAGGTGTATGCTTATTGATGATTGACTAAAGTTTTTCTTTTTCTTTTACTGATGCAAGACTCATAAAGTTATAAGTGGTTTTTAATCAATGTTATTATATAATTTAAATTATAAAATTCTTCCTAAAATCTTAATTGAACTTTTATTCCCCAAATTATCTCTCATGGGCAAACAATTTTTTACAATTAGCCAACGTTTAAGAGAATATTCTATCGACATAGGAGATTGTTGTTTTGGAGGTACAAATCTAGGGTAAAAGTCCTTTAGTGATAATTAAAATAAAAATTAAAAAAAAAAAACTTATGATAAATTATTTATTATCCCTCGATATGCTTTCATTCATTCATTCTGAAAATTGACCTTAGAGCTATTAAAGTAGCGAACCTTTGTCTTTTTATATTTATGTCATTATTACCCAAGTTGTTACATAAATTCTAAACCATGATTCCTCCCCATAAAATGCTTATTTCTGATTTTGATTGTAAAATTTTACAGATTCAACGATAACTTGATGATTAGAATGTTATGTTGTCTATTCAAATGAGGTAACTAAATCAAATTATGCATGATGACCAATATACAATAATTTATCTTTGTTTCTTGGATAACGAGAAGCCGAAATGATGAATTTAGTCAGGAATATTTTATTTATATTAATTTTTTAGTTATAAATTGTTACATTATACAAGAAAGAATATTACCACATTTAGGATTTTTTTCATTGGATTATAACATCATTCCATATATCAAAAGTCAAATAAATAAATATCACATTATTAATATATATAAATAATAAATATTTATTATAATTTTTTATTTATCAAAATATAAATTAAAAGTAGTCATAGGTTTTATTTAGAAATATAGTGATACTAACTCAAAAATAACTCAAAAATAAAATTCAACTAGCCCTAGTTAAAGGAATATTTGTTCTCAATTGAAATTTGGTATAGTATTATTGGTTGGTTACTTTAAAATTTTAAAATAAAGTAAAAAAATTCCGTAATACGAGGAGGAACCTTTATAAGGCAACTATAAAATAAATATATATTCAAAAGTTAATCATCATATTGACATATATCAAATGCTCGAAGGCATACTCGGAGGAACCTTTATAAACTCACAATAGTGAATGAAAATAAATCCATATTACACTCCTAACAACATAAATAATAGTATCTCTTACTCGTCAAAGTAAGGACATGTTGTTGAATCTCGGATTTTGATGATGAAATCAATTGATGTGTTTGTGATCTAATATGCATTTAAGTAACGCAGGACTAGCTTCGATCATAAAAGGCAAATTGATTAAAGTAGGAGAAATCAAACGTTAGGCCAAAGAGAACATATTAGAAGATTGGACGTCGGCTGGAGGATCGATCGACGTGTCGGTAGAAGGCTTCGTGTCATGAATTTAGGCATCGGGTTGAAGGATCAGACTTTACGCCAAGGAGATTGGAAGTTGCAAGAATCAACATGTCGATTGGGCAATACATCGAAGGATTGGACGAAGTGTCAGATGAACCAATGACATGTCGGACAACATAGGATTCGCTTGTAATCGACTATGTCTAGATTGAGTTAGTTTAGAGTCTAATTGAGTCAATTTAGAATGTAATTAGGTCAACTCAATTAGGGGATAATTAGGCATAAGTTAGGGCTGAGTTGGGTCGAATGGAATACCCACTCAGCCACTTAGAACCATGCTAGGCAGTGGCACCACCCATGGTGGGTGATAGAACCACTTGAAGCTCAACCTCCGAGGAGGTCCAGTCGATGGTACCGCCCAAAGTTGGCAGTGGTATCATCGGCCATAAAAGCTATCAAGCGATGTTACCACTAGAGCCTAGTCTCCGAGGCTCTGTCAAGTGGTGGTACCGCCAATATCCTAAAAATTGAGAATGAGACACTTTTAGGCTTCAATTTTTAATCTGTTTGGAGCCTATAAATACCTTTATCATCCCTGTTCAGATCACACAAGAATTGAGAACAAAAACAAAGATAAATTCTGTTGTAATCTTATGAGAGTTCTCCTTCTATAGTCTAAGGTTGATTTTTATTTAAGAGAGGAGTAAGTGGGGGTGTAAAGGTTCTCTCCTCAACTTGTCAAAAAGAGAATTGAGTTGTACGGGTAGTTGATCTTCGGTAATGGAAGCCGGTGGTCTCAACGAAAGAGCAATCAGAAGTGGACGTAGATCACGATAACCGAACTACTATAAAAATCTGGTTTGAATTTACTTCTTACTATTTACCTTTATTGCAAACTAAATTCATACTTTCACTAAGCTTCCGTACGCTTTCCAAGTTAATATTTTTTCGATACGATTTTTCATCGAACAAAATTTTTAAAACCAGTGATTTTAACGAAAGCACTAATTCACCCCCCCTCTTAGTACCGACTCAATCATAACACACGTTCTATCCAATAATAGATATAATAACTATCCGATCGTCATGTCTTATAACCTGTTAATCCTCAAAGGGAATCACCCTACCTGTCCTTAGTAGGAAAATAAAATCGTCTTATAACATGTTATGTCTATATAGAAATGAAATAATACATTGAAACATTTAAAGTTATCTTTCAAATATCATTAATGTTAAATAACATCAATTAGCTATCAATCAACTTGTATTATAACTCAATGTTTCAATTGAACTCGATTTAACTAGAACCTAATTTAATCGATCTCTAATCCTCATTTAATCGATTTTGAGAAGAGGTTACTTGGTGTTCTGGGTTTTAGCATCATCCCATTTGATTCAAGATTTCGATACCTTTTCTTGCCGGACAAGACTTTCTTGACCACTGAATTGCTCAGAATTAACCGACGATGAGTGATCTAATTATGAATTTGCATGAGTTTTTTTTTTCCAAATCTAACTACAGATATAATTCCATTAGAGATTCTTATCTATTGGGCAGATAGCTCATTAGTTCAGTCCATAATGAGCTTTAATAACTCATAACTCATACTAGTATTTTTTTTTTCTTTTAACATAAATCCTAACTTTTTTTAATATAGACGTGTGGCAGGTAAGGTTGAAACAAAAGGACAATGAAGATTGTGGACGAGGTTGAGAAAGAAAAAAAAAAGAAAAAGGAGAACCTATAATATTGGCAATTAAGGGTAAAAAAAATAAGAGAAGAAAAAAAGAATGAAGATGAGAATAACTCAGAGGCTCCTTTTATGACTTAAAGGATGCAGTAAGTATTATTTAGTATGTTATATTTCTTTTTTTTCTTACATTTCAAAGCATTATTCGTTTTTGTACACTAATAGTATGTTATTCGTTGTCTCCTCTCTTGAAATCGAACAAATCCCAAAAAGTTATATAGACAAGATGTTGTCTATCTAAGATTGTATAGTGCAGATTGGTTATAGTTGCAGAATGACAAGATGTTGTTGCTCGACAGGGAACGCATGCATGCATGCATATGAATCAACTAAACAATCCTCTTCTCTTTCATGAACTTTTTCTTGCACAACCTGTTTACTTTGCATTATTAAGTCAAAGTGAATTTGTCTATGATATGTTATACCTTCGCATAACAATTTTAATATTGTCTCCCAAGAAATCATTTCTTGCTGTTTCATTCACAATAGCAGAAAATTCTACTAACAAAAAACCCTTTATTTCATGATGATAAGGCATATTTTGTATTCCCGTCACGTCACAACCTCTGTCGCATCACGCCCCCACCAAGTCGGCACGAGAGTACCTCCCTGCACCGGGTTGGGACCTATACCGAGATGCACTCCCTCGTCAAGTATCGTCCCGAAAAACTCGGGGCATTCCAGGCACGTTCCGTGCATTCCGGACGTGCGACCACACAAAGGTACCATCTCGCAACTTGAGGATCGTTCACCGTATCAAATCCACGTACGACCGATCCTCGCATAATAGTATAAAAGCCCTTGACCGACATCTGGCCATGGGATGACAAAAAAAGGGGAAAAGGTAACCACCAACTTATTCTACGAGGGGCCAAAGTTGGAAACCCGCCGACGAGGGCCTTATGTGCTGGAGCTCGATCGCCTCCAGAAGCGCGACCGCCCCGATCGAAGTGGCACCTTCCCGGAAGACGATGGTAGCGTCCCAACTTCCTGACGTAATCGACCTCAACACCTCGTCCCATCGATCGTGAACTCCCGACATTAACCTGTGGATCAAGACCCCATCGGCGACGACGCATCAGGTCACATTTAATCGCAGCATTGACACAAGAAAGATAATTTTTCATTCAACTTCTTTCTCTTATCTACGAGAATGTATACATAATAGGAAATACAAACAAAAAGAAGGTCTCTTCACGTTGTTTCGAACAGTTCCTCTTCTTCACCGCATGGCCGAAGCGTATTAGAGTAAGGGGTCAACGGTGGGTAAGGGCATTCCAGCGATGCCAGCTTCTTGAGTTCTCCATCCTTTATATCATAGATATATGCATCGCTTTCTACGGTGAAAACAAGTGACGTGGTCATCGCCACCTCACTCAGCACGATGCAGCTCACCTTTGGGGTTTCCCTGAAACCTAACTGGCCCAAGCTCACCTCATGCGCCCTCACCCATCCTGGCGGACCGTCGTTTGTCTTCCTCAGCAGCCACAGTCCGATCACCCAAGTACACGTTTCGTAATGCATTAGGCACAGCGACTTCCCCTCCCGCATGCCTATTCCGATCGTGTCCGAGTAGGCGACGGCTGCTTCTTTCGGCAGAGGGATGATCTGCGTACGCTCCTTCCTCACATCAAAGGCGACGACATACTGGTCGATCCTCTCGTTCGAGAACGAATGTGACGATGCCCAGAACACGACGTCGTCGCAGATCACCGGGTGCTCCAAATGTAGTTCCAACCGACCGAAGTCGAGTTCCTTGTCCATCGTCCACACCCTCGCAGACGAGTCATAGACCTGACAGCGGTGCAACTTACTCCTTACTGGGTGCCGTGAAAGGTAGACCAACCTGTAGCTTTTCGTCACCCCATCTCCATCGTTCATGAATCTCACCGCGATGCCACCCCATGTACAATACTTGCTCGGCGGGGAGGGTAGCTGGCACCGAGTACCACGGGCCGGGTTGTAGACGCATAACGCACCATCTTTCCTATGCAACACAAAGACGAGGCCACCAGCTGACCCAACGATTTTGCCTTTGCGGAACAAGAATTCGAGGCGGCTTCTGGGCACACCGGCGTAGGGGTCAACGAGGAAGAAGGGTCCAGAAAAGTCGCGGTCGTGAGGAAAGAAGCCGGAGATGACATTGTTGTGGTACGACTGTGAAAGGAGAAAATGAGAATCTGATAAGAGCTGGCGAAAGGTCTTGCAAATAGAGAGGAGCCTAAAGAAGGTCTTTGCTGGGAGTTAGGAGAGGATCTCTGCCAGCAAGTTATCGGGAAGGGGACGACCGCTACTTCCGAGGTTGATGCTATGGGTGCTATTGAGCGTACCATCCATTCCAACGATCAGAGATTTGAAAGAGTCCAACTTATTGTCCATTATATAGAGACAATAAGTATATATATATATATATATATATATATATATATATATATATATATATATATATATATATCATATTTATTGAATTATAATAAAGGGAAAAACATATCATTTTCATATATATTTTTATGAAAATGGCAATAAGTAATTACATTTAATATTATCATTTCAGACATCATATGAAAATGGAAGTTAATTATTAGATTTAGTGTGATCCTTCTAAGCACTCCCCTCTGTTAGACATTATCCATGATATCTAACTTGTCAAGTAAATGATAAAATTGATTTGAATTAAGAGTCTTAGTTATCACTAAGATCAATAGATAGTGAAAATATCATTAAATTGCTCACGTTGCCTCGGATCATTACTTTTTCCTAATTCAAATAAAGAAAATAATCATCTGAAAAAAGAAGAAGCCATTTTTAGTTTCAAAATTTTCAGATAAACATAAGGATGCTAAAGATAGAATAGTTGTGCGAGGGATTATTTGACTACTCATTTTGATTGTTTTAGGGTATTTTTAATTTATGGAATTGCTAATTTTTAAGGAATCTTGAAAAAAAGAACCTTTGACACTCGAGCAAATTAAAGACTTCCAAGTTAAGAATGCTAATATGAGCCTTAGTTAAGAGTCTTAACGATCAATCCACTTCAAACCATTTTTAGATAAATTAATTTGAGATGGTAGATTATGATTAGGATAAAATGGACAAATGCAGGGTGATCATAACACCAAATCTTATCCTACTGTGAATTACATGAGTGTAGGACGAAAGCAAAATCCAACGTATTTGGGAAGATAGTGAGATTTGTCACAAAGATGTTCAAATTAGGGTAGAAGTGGTGTCTTTTACTCCAATTTTTGGAATGAATCGATTGCTCAAACTTGGCCTACTCTACATATAATTTCTAATCTTAACTTTTCATACCTTTTGAATATAAGTAAATTTAAGATTTTCTAAGATCTATAAATTTTGGTAAAAAGACTCAATCTAGATGACTATACAATTGAATTATTTAGTGGATATTGGAATATCATAATGGTCCAACTGATTTTAATTTCATCATTTTCATCATAGGTGTATGTTTATTGATGATCGACTAAAGTTTTTTTTTAACCAATATTATTATATAATTTAAATTATAAAATTCTTCTTAAAATCTTAATTGAACTTTTATTCCCCAAATTATCTCTCATGGGCAAAATTTTTTTACAATTAGCCAATATTTAAGATAATATTCTATCGACATAGGAGATTATTGTTTCGAGGTGGTAAAGGTTCTTTAGTGATAATTAAAAAAACATATTAATTATCCCTCAATGTCCCAAACTTATTTATTATCCCTCCATATGCTTGCATCATTCATTCTAATTTAGTCGGGGCATATGAACTTTTTCTTGCACAACCTGTTTACTATGCGTTATTAAGTGAATTTGCCTATGATATGTTATACCTTCTCATAACAATTTTAATATTGTCTCCCAAGAAATCATTTCTTGCTGTTTCATTCACAATGGCACAAAATTCTACTAACAAAAAACCCTCTATTTCATGATATTTAATCGCAGCATTGGACACAAGGAAGACAACATTTTTCATTCAACTTCTCTTATCTTATCTACGAGAATGTATACATAATAGGAAATACAAACAAACAAAAAAAGTCTCTTCAGGTTGTTTCGAACAGTTCCTCTTCTTCACCGCATGGCCGAAGCGTATTAGAGTAAGGGATCAACGATGGTAAATGGCATTCCTGCAATGCCAGCTTCTTGAGTTCTCCATCCCTTATACTGTAGGTGTATGCATCTTCATGTGTGGCGAAAACAAGTAGCGTAGTCGTCGCCACCTCACACAGCATGGTGGACAGCACGTTGAGTGGTTTCTTGAACCCCATCCGGTCCGAGCTTATCTCATGCGCCGTCACCCAGCGTATCCCACCGTTGTTACTCTTCTCCAGCAGCTCTAGAGCGAACACCCGAGAAGACAGACGGTAATGAATCAGGCAAACCGACTTTCCCTCCCACTTGCCGATCCCAATGGTGTCGGAGGGATCGATGTTCATTCTTTCCGGCGGTCGGATGATCTGCGTGCACTCAGTCCTCAGGTCGAAGGCGACGACGTACGCATTAATCATCCTGCACGTTTCCCGCGCCGACACCCAGAATATGGTCTCGTCGTGGACCACCGGGTGATCCAAATCTATTGCGCCCCCTCCAAAGTCGAGACGCTTGTCCATCGTCCACTTCTTGGCCACCGAGTCGTAGACCTGGCAGCGGCGCAACGAGTACCACACCCAGGTTGATGAGAGGTACACCAGCTTGTAGTCTTTCGTCATGTCCCCATCGTTCATGAAGTTCACCGCGATGCCACCCCCCGGACACAAGTCCGAAGGTGCGCGTAGATGACACCGAGTCCTACGAGCCGGGTTGTAGACATATAAGCTACGGGTGGCCGCCCGGCGGTTGTCGTGCATGACGAAGACAAGGCCGTCAGCTGACCCAAGGATGAAGCCGTTGTTCTTGCTCAAGAATTTGCCAAAGGTTCTTGGCACGCCGGCGTAGGGGTCAACGAGGAGAAAGGAATTGAAGGCATTGCGGATCTTGACGAAGAATCCGGAGACGGCTTTGCAGAGATCTGATTGTGAATGGAGGAAATCAGACTTTTCCGAGAGCTCGTGGAAGGACTTACAGACAGGTTGGAGTCTGAAGAATGTCTTCGCGGGGAGGTAGGACAGGATCTCTTCGTGCAAGTCGTCGGGAAGCCGACAGCTTCCGGTTACGGGCTTCTCCTCACCCACGATGCCGATCTCGAGCGGAGGGTTCATCGCTGCAGCAAGAAATCTAGATTCGAAAACTGTATAAGAAATCTCACTGTGTATATATATACACACTTTAAACGTAGATATATATATATGTATCAAGATATACACATATCAATATATATATATATATATATATTTATATTTATATGTATATATCTATCTATCTATCTGTCTCTCTATCCCTCTCTGTCTACATATATATATATATATATATATATATATAGAGAGAGAGAGAGAGAGAGAGAGAGAGAGAGATATAGATAGATATATACATATATATACATAGATAGATATATATATATATATATATATATATATATATATATATATATATATATATGTGTGTATATATATGTATATATCTATCTATCTATTTCTCTATCCCTCTCTCTCTCTCTCTCTCTCTCTCTCTCTCTCTCTCTCTCTCTCTCTCTCTCTCTCTCTATATATATATATATATATATATATATATATATATCTATGTATATCTATCTATCTATCTATCTATCTTAACATTGGTCTTTTTTTTGACATGAGTTGAGTGCAACGCGAAGACACACACGTTGAAAGATGCATGCCTCGTTAGCAGCTCGTGTAGACGTTCTTCTCTTTATTTTGGTACTTCAACATCACCAAGAAATCATATTTTGGTCATATTGTCTATCTCTGCAAGCTATATGTGCTCATTATTGTTTCTGAGTTTCGTAAGCGATTTGTTTTTTTGTGATACATACATACATACATACTTTTTACCATTTATAAATAGGGATGTTTTTTGTTGGGGCCATACTCGACTGAAAATCCAATTGGGGTCTGAATCTGATAAGCTTTTGGATCCAAAATGAGGAGGACCCGTACCTAAGAAGATTCAGATCGGACATTCTAATTTATGTATCATCGGGTGGGTGAGATATAGGATCCATACTTGATCTTGTAATGTTAATGGATCCAAAATTTTAGGTTGGACTTCATATCTTGTATGGAGCCACGAGGGTTATGGGCATTCCTATCCCCATAAGACATGCAAACCACAGCAGATTTCCTTTTCTGCTTCATTCTTACGTGTGTTCGAAACAAGCATTCCTCCGTTGGAAGGCTAAACATTTATTTTCTCCCATTGGCATCCTCGCAGCCGGCGGTGTAATGGGATGTGTGAAGAGCGGCAGCCAGAAGTCATTAGTTGCCGGAGGGGTATCGGCTGCGTTATTGTGTCACGTGTACACCCAGCTTCCAGAACGACCTCTATACGCATCATCCCTGGGGTTAGGGGTTCTACCATGGCTATTCTGCTCAACACCGGCTATATCTATCTTTTTTCCCCCTTCTCCTTATGCTTACTTAACCTGCCTGTTTTACTTATCAGGTACGTCCGTGACTCTTCTAGCTGTAATGGGGTCTCGCAACAAGTAGTCTGGAAAGGTATTCCCTGCAGGTGTCGTTTCTCTTGTGTCCTTGATAATGGCCGGTGGCTATCTTCATGGAATTCTGCGTAGCAGTAAAACATTGTATGTTTTGAATAGTCTTCTTCGTGTTCTTCGTGGACTTGCAGTAACCTTTTCTTTTATGCAGCTTGACTGTGTTCTTGTCTACCCAGTCACAGTTTCTACTGTGCAAGAACTTGCATAATTTGGATGCAGTTTTGCTAGGAAATAGAACATTACATCAACAGGCTCTTCTAATGATGAAATAGAACATTTCATCATTAGGTTCTCTAAGGTTGTCAATTGTAGATGCTTGATGGTTTGCTTCACGAGGACATAAATGGCCAATGGCCAATTAGATCTTTCAAATAGGCTCTTCTAATGCCATATCCAATGCTCTCTTGATGGCTTTGTCGAAAGGTCTAATTACATATTAATCTTTGTAATTATTTATTTTTAATATTTTAATTTTTATATTTTAAAAAAATTACATTAAGATATCTATACTTTGGAATATTTACGAAAGTAAAACATTTGATCACATTACTCTAATAATCTCTATGTTGATCTATAATACCTTTTAAAAAAATAGTATAATTTCATTATACTACAAGCAAGCAAGCAGGAATTGGACACTAAGAAAGAGAAACCGAAGAAAAATTTTCATGCTATTTTTTGTCTCTCTACGGTAATGCATATATATATGACAGGGAAAAAGGAAAAAGTCAGCTCCTCTTCCTGACCGCATGGCCGAAGCCGAAGCGTATTAGAGTAAGGAATCAACGGTGGGTAATGTCACTTTGTATAGTGAAAACAAGTAACGTCACTCAGCATGATGGAGCTCAGCAAGTAGTGAAAACACCACCCAAGTACACATTTCGTAATGGATTAGGCACAGCGACTTCCCAGCTTCATCGGACCAACGAAGTCCATGCTATGGGTGTTGTTGAGCGTACCGCCCATTCCGACGATCAGAGATTTGAAAGAATACGACTGTCCAAGAGGGAAGGGGGTAATTACCGTACCCCGAGCCGCAGCAGGAACACGTTACCCTACTTCTTCGCCATGCCCACGAGGTTCCGGTGGTTGAGGTCGTTGCCGACCTGTAGCCAGTTTCCGAAGATAGGGAAGGAGACGGGGCCGGGAGGGGCGCCATTGGAGCCGGAGCGGGAGAATACGAAGAAGAGGAGGAGAGGAAGAGAGAGAAGGGAGGGAGATTGATCAGTGAACAGATGCTTGGCAGCGTACGTGCAGGCAACTGCCGCAAGGGTGAGCATGGCCGGCCAACTTTGTGGTGGAGGCAGCCATGGCGATGGTCGTTGGCTTCCTTCTTGTTGCCAGTGCTGGTTGGATGCAAAGGAGGGAGAGTGGACGGTGATTTATATGCCAAGTAAGCGGTGGTGGTTCGCTCGCCCGCCCGCCGCACCTCCCTTTCAGCTTTCTTGTTGAAGTTTCCGCGTCCCACCACCGTGCCTGCATGGATGTATATACACACGTTCTTGTCATTCTCTGCATCATATATCGACACAGCTTTCTTCTTTTAAGGACCGATTGCCATATTCATCAACTCTTTCCATGAAACTATATATATTTCATATTTATTGTATTACAATAAATTAAAAATATATATATCGTTCTTTATATATTTTTATGAAAATGACACATAGTAATTACATTTAAAATTATCATTTCAGACATCATATGAAAACAATAGTTAATTATTAGATTTAGTGTGATCCATCAAATCACTCTCCTCCGTAAGACATTATCCATGACATCTAACTTGCCGAGAAAAGAAAGGGAAAAGGAAGCAGAGGTTACTTGGTGTTCGGGGTTTTAGCATCATCCCATTTGATTCAAGATTTCGGTACCTTTTCTTGCCGGACGAGACATCCTGAGATCTGACCACTGAATTGCTCAGAATTAACCTCTTTTATTGGCAATTAAGGGCAAAAAAATAAGAGAAGAAAAAAAAAAAAGATGAAGATGAGAATAATGCAGAGACTTCTTTTATGACTCAAAGCATGCAGTAAGTATTATTTAGTATGTCATATTTCTTTTTTTTTTCTTACATTTCAAAGCATATAAATTCGTTTTTGTACACTAATAGTATGTTATTCGTTTTCTCCTCTCTTGAAATCGAACAAATCCCAAAAAGTTATATAGACAAGATGTTGTCTATCTAAGATTGTATAGAGTTCAGATCGGTTATAGTTGCAGAATGACAAGATGTTGTTGCTCGACAGGGAACGCATGCATGCATTCATGCATATGAATCAACTAAACAATCCTCTTCTCTTTCAGGACATGTGAACTTTTTCTTGCACAACCTGTTTACTTTGCATTACTAAGTCAAAGTGAATTTGTCTATGACATGTTATACCTTCTCATAACAATTTTAATATTGTCTCCCAAGAAATCATTTCTTGCTGTTTCATTCACAATGACAGAAAATTCTACTAACAAAAAACCCTCTATTTCATGATATTTAATCGCAGCATTGGACACATGAAAGACAAAAATTTTCATTCAACTTCTCTTCTCTTATCTACGAACAGTTCCTCTTCTTCACCGCATGGCCGAAGCGTATTAGAGTAAGGGATCAATGGGGAACTGCATCCCAGCCATCCCAGCTTCTTGAGTTCTCCATCATTTATATCATAGCTATATGCCTCGCTATCTACGGTGAAAACAAGTGACGTGGTCATCGCCACCTCTCTCAGCACGACGCAGCTCACGTTGCGGGGTTTCCTGAACCCTAACTGGCCCAAGCTCACCTCATGCGCCCTCACCCATCCTGGCGGACCGTCGTTTGTCTTCCTCAGCAGCCACAGTCCGATCACCCAAGTACACGTTTCGTAATGCATTAGGCACAGCGACTTCCCCTCCCACATGCCTATTCCGATCGTGTCCGAGCGGGCGACGGCTGCTTCTTTCGGCAGAGGGATGATCTGCGTGCGCTCCTTTCTCACATCAAAGGCGACGACACACTGGTCGATCTCGTTCGAGAACGAATTTGACGATGCCCAGAACACGACGTCGTCGCAGATCACCGGGTGCTCCAAATGTAGTTCCAACCAACCGAAGTCGAGTTCCTTGTCCATCGTCCACACCCTCGCAGACGAGTCATAGACCTGACAGCGGTGCAACTTGCTCCTTACTGAGTGCCGTGAAAGGTAGACCAACCTGTAGCCTTTCGTCACCCCATCTCCATCGTTCAAGAATCTCACCGCGATGCCACCCCATTTACAATACTTGCCCGGCGGGGAGGGTAGCTGGCACCGAGTACCACGGACCGGGTTGTAGACGAATAAGGCACCATCTGTCTTATGCAACACAAAGACGAGGCCACCAGCTGACCCAACGATTTTGCATTTGCGGAACAAGAATTCGAGGCTGCTTCTGGGCACACCGGCGTAGGGGTCAACGAGGCAGAAGGCTCCAGAAAAGGCGCTGTCGTGGGGAAAGAAGCCGGAGATGACATTGTTGTGGTACGACTGTGAAAGGAGAAAATGAGAATCTGATGAGAGCTGGCGAAAGGTCTTGCAAACAGAGAGGATCCTAAAGAAGGTCTTTGCTGGGAGGTAGGAGAGGATCTCTGCCAGCAAGTTATCGGGAAGGGGACGACCGCTACTTCCGAGGTTGGTGCTATGGGTGCTATTGAGCGTACCATCATCCATTCCAACGATCAGAGATTTGAAAGAGTCCAACTTATTGTCCATTATATAGAGAAGTAAGAGGGAAGGATGACGACTCTTAGTGTGAGAAGATATCCAACTCTCCTCGTTTGAAACAGAGAAATGTTTCGAGGACCGATTGCCATATTCATGTACTCTTTCCATGAAAATATATATATATATTTATTGTATTACAATAAAGGGAAAAACATATCATTTTCATATATTTTTATGAAAATGGCAATAAGTAATTACATTTAATATTACCATTTCAGACATCATATGAAAATAGTAGTTAATTATTAGATTTAGTGTGATCCTTCAGAGCACTCCCCTCTGTTAGACATTATCCATGATATCTAACTTGCCAAGTAAATGAAAAAATTGATTTGAATTAAGAGCCTTAGTTATCAATAAGATCAATAGATAGTGAAAAAATCATTAAACTTTGTTACTTGAGATGGTAAGTTTTGATTAGACGTTTCTATTTTAAAATCAATAATATATGTATATATTGAAACTCTTATTTAAACTTTGTTACTTGACTATTAAGACATTAAAGATTTATTATTAGACTCAAAAACTAATTTGTAGTGATTATATTAATTTGTAAGGACCCAAATTATATTGTAGAACTTTGCAAGGAAAATTATGTAAAAATGCCGCAGCCTGTCATACGCCGCCGCAGCCGTCCTCATCGGCATTCCTGGGTGCGTTCATGTGCCACGCGGCGCTCCTAAAGTTCTACAATATAATTTGGGTCACAAAGAGAGATTCACAACGGCGGAAACCCGCCTAGATGTTCTTGAAGCGAGCATGGAGGAACTCTACCATGGCCAACAAAAACTAGTTGGGGTAGAGAGCTCGCAAGAGGAAGCGGAGTCCAGGATCGACAAGGTCGAGGCCCTAGTCGACCGACTGTCTGATGACACCAAAGACTCCGTGCAACACTTACAGGATGTTGTGGCGGAACTCACTTCAAAGGTGGCCATGCTCGCAAGAACACTAAATGCGGGAGGAAGCAACACCCGCGTTGCACTGCCACAAAATTTGAGGGCACCCGAGCCTCATGGATATGGAGGGGCCAGAGATGCCAAAGAGCTCGAGAACTTTCTGTTCGACATGGAACAATACTTCCGAGCTACGAGGCCCGATTCTAAAGATACCAAAGTTTCTATAGCAACAATGTATCTGAACGGAGATACGAAACTTTGGTGGCGAACCCGTTGGGAGGAGATCCAACAAGGCCGGTGTCGAGTCGACACATGGGAGGACTTGAGTTCGTCGCAAGAAGGAAGTTGAGACAACTCCGCCAGAGTACCACCATCCGAGACTATGTGAAACAATTTTCTGCACTAATGCTGGACATACAGGACATGTCCGAGAAGGACAAGTTGTTCAGCTTCCTCGATGGTTTGAAGCCATGGGTTCAACAGGAGCCAAATCGAAGGAATGTTACCGATGTGGTCGGGGCAATTGCTACTGCAGAAAGACTCACCGACTTTGTTTCCTCCGAAGACCCAGGGAGAAGGAAACAATCTTCAGGCAATCGCCCTCCAAAACATTCTCAAGGGAAGGAGCTCGGGGGCGAACAAAAGAAGAAGAGTTCCCACAAAGGGCCAAACCCGAAAGGCAAGACCTCAAAACCTAAAGGATGTTTCTTGTACGGAGGACCGCACATGGTGAGAGAGTGCCCACAAAAACAAGCACTCAATGCTTTGACGGCTTCCATCCAACCCCCCCGATCGGACAAGGGCAAAGCTGTTGCTCTTACTTCGAGCAGTTCTGAATCCAACAGCGATGACGAGGAGTCGCAAGGACCCCGAATGGGAGCAATGCGTTTGTTGAACGTCATGCGGGGTCAAGTGGGGGAGAACATCAAAACAAAGCTACAAAAAGAAGGAAGTAGTGAGCTGATGTATGTGGACATCAAGCTAAATGGCCAAACGACCCGTGCAATGGTGGACACGAGCGCTACCCACAACTTCATAGCCGATCGAGAAGCACAACGACTTGGGTTGATATTGGAGAAGAGCCCAAGCCGAATGAAGGCGGTGAACTCGGAGGCCAAGCGAATCTCCGGGTTGGCGAAGGGTGTTCCCATCAAAATCGGGACATGGAGCAGGAACACCAACATGATGGTCGTGCCATTGGATGACTTCCAAGTGATCCTTGGAATGGAGTTTATGCACCCGGCAAAGTTGGTGCCAATGTCGTTCTTGAACTCCCTATGTATGATGGGAGGCGAGGACCCCTGTGTGGTTCCCATCTCTCGGAGAGGAACCAAGGAGCCCTGACACATATCGGCATTACAACTGAAGAAAAGGGTGCGAAAAGGCGAATTGACATTCATGGCTGCTATGAAGCTAAAGCCACTCAACGAGAAGGCCATTCAAGAACCTGCTGCGGTGGCGAACGTCCTGAAAGAGTTCAAGGACGTTATGCCACCCGAGTTACCGAAGACTCTTCCACCACGCAGAGGCATGGATCACAGCATCGAGCTGGAGCCAAGAGTGAAGCCTCCAGCGAGACCACCCTACCGCATGCCCCCGCCAGAGTTGGCAGAACTCAGGAAGCAGTTAAGTGAACTGCGGACTTGTTCGACCAATTGGGCAAAGCTAAGTATTTCTCAAAACTCGACCTTCGGTCGGAGTATTGGCAGGTGCGCATTGCTGAAGGCGACGAAGCGAAGACTACCTGTGTGACCAGGTATGAAGCGTTTGAGTTCTTGGTGATGCCTTTCGGCTTAACCAACGCTCCGACCACATTCTGCACTCTCATGAACCAGCTATTCAAGGAGTATTTGGATAAGTTCGTGGTCATCTACTTGGACGATATCGTCGTCTACAGTCAAACGCTTGAGGAGCATGTCAATTACCTTCAGACGATTTTCAAGGTTCTCAGGGAGAACACTTTGTTCGTGAAAAGGGAGAAATGCTACTTTGCTCAAACTGAGATATTATTCTTGAGACATCGAATCGGTGATGGCACCATTCGGATAGATAAGTCGAAGGTGCAAACAGTTGCAGAATGGCGAACTCCAAAGAAGGTGCTAGAGTTGAGATCCTTCCTTGGTTTCGTCAATTATTATCGATGCTTCATAGCGGGATATTCGAAGCGTGCAACCCCACTAACGAAGTTGCTGAAGAAGGAGCAGCCTTGGAAGTGGTCTGACAAATGTGAAATAGCATTCCAAGATATGAAGGCTGCTGTTATAGAAGAACCAGTGCTCAAATTGCCAAACTATGGGGAGCCTTTTGAAGTCCATACAGATGCTTCAGACTTCACTATTGGGGGAGCACTCATGCAGGAGGGTCATCCGGTGGCCTACGAGAGCCGCAAACTCAACGAGACCGAGCGGCGGTATCCATTGCATGAGAAGGAGATGACAGCAGTGATCCACTGTCTACGAGTTTGGCGACACTATCTCCTCGGATCGCGATCTATGCTGAGGACGGACAACATCGCTCTGAGCTATTTCCAAACTCAGAAGAAGCTCTCCCTAAAGCAGGCGCGTTGGCAGGACTTCCTGGCTGAATTTGATATGACAATGGAGTATAAGCCTGGGAAGGCAAATGTCGTGGCCGATGCATTGAGTCGGAAGGTGGAGCGTGTGAATGCCGCCCAATTGGAGGGCGGAAACCAAGCAAGTCAGTTGCACTCCAACTTCCTTTCCAGAATCAGGGATGGACTGTATAGTGACCCCCAAGTAGTTATCCTAATGCAGCTCATCAAAGAAGGCAAGGCACGACGATTTTGGGTCCAGGAGGGACTCGTTTACACAAAAGGGAATAGAGTTTATATTCCCCGAGTGGACAATTTGAGGCGTGAACCCTTAAAAGAGTGTCACGATTCCCTTTGGGCTGGACACCCAGGCATTCACAGAACGTTGGCTCTCGTGGAGAGGGCCTTCTACTGGCCGAAGATGGGGACTGATGTGGAGGAATATGTTCGAACATGCCTTACTTGCCAACAAGACAAGGTGGAGCAGCGGAAGCCGGTGGAACTTTTGGAGCCGTTGCCCGTACCAGAAAGGTCGTGGGAGAGCATTTCCTTGGATTTCATATCAAGCTTGCCACTTGTAGGGAGACTTGGATTGATACTCGTGGTGGTCGATCGGTTTTCAAAGTATGCAACTTTCATTGCTGCTCCCCTACACTGTTCAGCAGAGGAGGCGGCCAAGCTTATGATGAAGATTGTGGTGAAGTATTGGGGAGTCCCACACAATATCATTAGTGATCGAGATGCTCGGTTCTTGGGAAGATTCTGGACCGAGCTATTCAAATTGTTGGAGTCGAAGTTATACTTCTCTACAAGCCTCCACCCCCACACGGATGGCCAGACTGAAAGGATAAACTCACTCCTGAAGCAATATCTCCGGCACTACGTGAGTGCCAACCAACGAGATTGGGTGAAGCTGTTGGACATTGCCCAATTCTCCTACAACTTGCAGCGGAGCTCTGCATCCAACAAGAGCCCCTTCGAGATCATCACAGGACAACAACCGTCAACTCTGCACACCATGGCAATTGGGTATACTGGGAGTAGTCCATCAGCCTATCATTTCACAAAAGAGTGGCATCGAAATGCAGATATTGCGCGGGCTTACTTGGAGAAGGCGGCAAAAATGATGAAGAAGTGGGTAGACTTGGGAAGGCGACCACAAGAGTTCAAAGTTGGCGATTTGGTGTTGGTAAAGCTCCAACCGGCATCACTCCAATTCTTTAGGAACAAAGTCCACAAAGGATTGGTGCGCAAGTATGAAGAGCCCTTCCCAATTATCAGCAGGTTAGGCAACGTCTCTTACAAGTTGCAGCTGCCGGCGTGGTTCAAAATTCACAACGTTCTTCACGCCAGCAACCTAAAAGCCTACCACTTGGACCCGCAAGATGCTTCCCGAAGTGTTCCAACTCGGCTACCTCCCATCACAACCTCCTACGAGAAGTGAGTTGAAACCATTCTGGCGGACCGCAAGATAAAGCTACCCAACGGAGCTAAGCAGATAAAGTACTTGGTGAAGTGGTGAAAGCTTCCCCGAACAAAAGCCAGTTGGGAGCCTGAAGACGCCTTGCGACATGAAGAAGAAATCATCAACAACTACCAACAAGCGTCGACGAGGGCGTCGACAGTTTAAGTGGGGGAGAATGTCACGAACGATCGTCGCGCACTCGCAACAACTCCGTTCAACGAACCGTTCGTCGCTCACACCTACATGTACAGCTGTTTGACAGCATGTTTTCTCTTAGTTTTGGGTTATTTTGCTTGTAAAAATGTAAGTTCGAACAAGCTGCAGCGTTACAAAGCGATCGCTCACCGAAACGAGCAAAACAGCCTAAAACAGCTCCGTTTTCGCGTGCCGCGGGCTGATTTCTGGAATCTGCCTATGCTCACCAAAACGTCAGCCATCTCAGCCCCTTTGAACCCCCCGGGTGGCACAGGGCTGGATGGGGCTTCGGATATATACCGGGCGTTGAACACTCTTTCGCAAGTTCGCAAGTTCGCAAGTTGCCTTGATGGGAACTTGTTGTCGCGCCCGGGACCAGGTGAGTGGTTGTTTGTGGGCTTGCAGCTGTTCGTTCAACCTTCTAAAGCCCTTGTTTTCCCCCTCTCCCTCTTTTCTCTTGTGCACGCAAGGTGCTCGCTGAATTGCTTGTAAAGCTTCCCCTTTTCGCGAGATGTCGGGACTTGTCCGCCGCTCGTTCTTTCGAACTAATCAACTTTATTCTTTTACAGGTCCTTCGGGACTTGCGAGAGGTTACAAGTGGGCTGATCCTCGCGGAGCAATATCGCAAGGGCGAAGCGCGACTTAGGCAATGCAAGCTAAGTTCGCGTCTTTGCCGCAAAGGTGACCCGCGACTTAGACAACGCAAGCTAAGTTCGCGTCTTTGGCCGCAAGGATGCCTCACGCCTTAGGCAATTCCAGCTAAGGCCGTGACACTATGTCACTTGCTAAGATTGCAGCTTTTAATTGCCATCCATGTGGTCACTCCCTCCATCACATTATGATACCAGCTCCATATGTTCTGCCATCTCCTACATTTACTTACTGTACACATGAATTAATAACTTGGATCTCAAACTGTACCCAGCTCTCACCCACATTAGGTTGATTTCTGCAGAGGAAACGAAAGAAACATTGCAGAAACAGGACCAGCTATTGGACACTATTCGTTCTCATTTGGCACCCTAAAGAAACAAATATTGGTGATTCGTTAGCCTGCAATCTTCGTAAGGTGTGTCTTCCTAGGCCATAAAAGTTAAAATTATGGTGCCCTTTCTACAGGAATCTCTTCCTTCTACCTGCTGGATTCTTAACAAGATGCAGAAATTTAGAAGGGTTGTGAGGTACTGTCTGATCTAGAATCATGTGATATACCTTAACTTCCCATCTGTCTCTGCACAGACACTGATGGACCGTAACAACTATTATGAGGGAATTCCACAAGTTTGCATCCCAAGACACAGTAAGTAATTTGGGTTCCTCGACGGTGTTAGATTGCAGAACGACTAAAAGCAAGAACCCAAGAGAACTGTCCGATATATGTACACATTGCAGCATGATGTGGAGGACAGTTCTCCTCATGTTACACAAAGTGCTTGATGGTCTTTGTTTCGTCTAAGGAAGAAAAGAAAACAATAAAAGGAAATAAAATCTTTTACCAGGCACACGGGAAAACAGAAGGGGAACAGAAGGAGTTACAGGAGATTGGTGAAGAAACTTCAGATCAAACTACACGAATTCTCTTCTTGGGAGGGAGAGGAAGGAAGACCGAGGTAAGATCGGGAGTAACGGCGTGGAATTCCATGGAAGGAGCCGGCGGTACCCTCTTCGCCGGCTTCGGCTTTCTCTTCGCCGGCGTACAAACAAGGACGGGCTTGAGAACGGTCTCTTCCGCCTTTTGGTGTGACGCACTCTTCCTCTTCGGTTTCGGCAGCATCGGGACGGCCTTCCACGGGCTTGTCCCGCGTCGGCGCAGTCTTTATGGGCGGAAGCAGAGGCAATTCACCTACGACGACGACGACCGCCTCGGAGCCCATGGCTGCGGAGATCAAGAACTGAAGACGAAGGCAGTGGAGGCCACAGGATTCCCTTGAGAGGAGCAAAGAGAAGCACACCTCACAAGGTGGTCGGCTCGGAGAGGAATCCTTGTGGTGGAGGAGAAGAGGAGAAGAAGCTGAGCAGCAAATTTGGAGGGAGAGGGAAGGGCGAAGGAGTAAATTGGAGGAGCGAGGCAGCAGCTTCGACGTTGTGGCATCTCTACGGCTGTCCTCGACAAAAGAGAAATGCCAGGATCCACGTCTTAACGCCGCTTTCGGCACCCTCCTCCATTTCCCCGGTGAACCAACTTTTCGTCTCCTTTTTTCTGTTCTCGCTGCTCTGCTGAAAGCGTCGTCGGCAGTGGGCTGCGGACGACAACAAAGCATTAAATAACCGGTTAGTGTGGAGAGAGAGAGAGAGAGAGAGAGAGAGGCACCATACTCGATCAACTTGTTCATTCCATCGGTCGTTGTCCCCAACTCCATTAGCCTTCTTTTGGTTTATTTTTCTCTTCCTTTTTTTTGTGTCCGAGTCAAGAAAGGTTGTGTCGACAACAGACGAGGAGAATATGAAGGCTAAGGTAGACTCTTTTGCACGAGGCAAACTGTGTAGGGTTAATAAAAAGTAACTTCGATGTTCCTATCCTTCTTGGATGCCATGGGACCTATAATTTTTGTTAATGGGCGCAAACAACAAATTAATAGGTTAGATTCTATTCTATTCTATTCTATTCAAACACATCCGCGCATCTGCCACGCTAGATAAGACATGGGCATGACCCTTTGATGGATCAATCACGAAGAATGGTTATACGGCTTTACCTTTGAATCTACGTCAAAATGGTCAAAGTTACCATGGAAACTATCACAATCAAACTCCACTATGTATCATTAGACACTTCAATTCTGTATCCATGTGAAACTAATCTTCCTGCCAACATTTATAATACAAACTCAATAAGAGACCTTCTTTCATGGGTCTCATTTTGCTTTCATAGGGGGCATATCAAAATTGTTCCTTGAGGCTTAAATTACCAAACTTGAGCTACTTTAATTGCAGGAGTAAATTCCAAATGGTAAAAATGGTATGTATATATAAACGACTATTCAGGAAGAAATTTAGGCACTCTAACCAAACAATCTTATTGATTATTCTAACAAAAGTGAAAACAGCATGATACAGACTCCACTAAACCATTACAGATAACAAAGCGATAACAAAGATCAAGCAGACAATTTGTACCTATTGCTGCTCGGTTGTGTTATCAAGGCTAGCCAAGAAACTGTACCACGACACCAAGTGATGTTGTCAGAACTACCCCTTTGATAGGCCTCCTGTAACAGTTTCTTTGCTGCTTGTTCTGGATCTTGTAGGGGTTTGACAATAGCTACCACCGCCTCCTGAATTTGGAACCAAATGAAAAAGAAAGGGTTCAATCTTCGGAGATGATATTTCAGGTACCTACTTTTTTTTTTGTTTTTTGTTATTTTCTTCTTTTAAAGTATACCTCATTCGTTCGTGACAACATCCCACAATCAGTCACTTGCAAGGATGAGGAATTCGAGAGATCCATCAACCGCTTCCACCTGCATTCAACAGTAGTCGAAGCAGTCAAAGGCATTACTGTCAGATGATGATATGTCTCGAGTCTTGAAGACAATAACATTGTAGGAATAAAGTGATAGGTCAGAGATCAAACATGAATTTCTGGATCTGCGACAACAAACTGTTTCAGGTGCCTATCACCAAATGCACGAGAAACGGCAAGAACACCACCGACACGCCATGTCCCTGCAGTTACAGTTGATCAGTATTTATATAACGAAATGATCTAAACTGATAAAAAATGATGGAGGAGATCAAGTACCAGCCCACATTACAAAGCCCCCAGCATCCTCAATCCTTTGCTCTCTCATCTGTTTGGTCAGGCTTGTGATCCCTTGAGACAGCTATAGCTGCAAAAGTTACAAAAAATAGCGTGAGCCGAGTTCCTAGTAAAGAACTAAACTTTTAAGAGGCTCAATCAATAATTCAATACAAGATTCTGGTGATTGTATTCTATTTCAGATACTGAATTTGTTAAAAACAGAACCTTCAAGCACATCCAGAGAAAATCATCTCCATATTATCACCATCAAAATAGAGTGATTGGTTTAATTATGAGAGCTCACATCAACCAAGTACCACAACAGGTTGATTTGCCAGGTCTCTGTTGTTCAAAGTACCAAGAACTGGCTTTTGACCATGATGCACGAGGGACAAAAGGTTTCTTTCTCTAAATTACCAAGCAATCAGAAGAATTGCCGTTGCAATCTACTGCACAAACTAGAAGCAAAACTTACCATATGGGGAACAAAAGACTTTTTTCTCTAAATTATGAAGCACCCAGAAGTTCGTTTGGTCAACTACTCTATCATGATCAGAAAATTGCTTTTGCAATATATTGTAAGAACCAAGAAACAGAACTTGCAAGTAAAATGGGTGCTCTACAAGAAATTGGCACAACTGTTTGCCTCAGAAAAGGACTTGTTGCAACTGATGCCACTGAAAAACCAAGAATCAGATGTTTGTATCAAGAGGTTCATAGAATACATAAACTTTTGTATTAATTGAGCACAAGTTGAGATGCCAAACTCGATTTAACAAAGAAAAAGTGGGAAAAAAAAAACAACGAAAATTAGAACCACAAGCAGCTTTTAATATGCTAAATAAAAAGTCTTTATTAGTTACAATTTTCAAGATAACTGGATCGAGTGATGCAACAAATTCTAGATTGATTTTTCGACCCAATCAATTGAAATGAGAAGAGATTGCATGGATATCTTATAAAGAATACAGAACAACCTCAACGGGCATAAGAACAAACATAAACAACAGGATTCAATGACAACAAGTATGTCAACAGCACCACACAGTACTGTTTATTGCCATTCATAAATCAATCAGAAATTTGAATCTAGTTAGAAGGCAATAATCTCAAACTAAAGATGACCACATATAGTAATTGAACCATGAGATGAACAAATGGGCAAGCAAACATCCAAACAAAAGCAAATGGTAGATCACGGATAATGATTATGGAAATATGTAAAATGTTAAATACCAAGCTCTACATACATGAGGGATGATTTTTGATAAAAAATATGTAAATTTGGCAAGAAAAAATAATGGAGACACAATAATATCTACCTAAAGTTCCATATAAAAAATATATTCTTTAACACTGAACAAAACAAATAATGGAGAAATATGCTTATGACAAGCTTCAGGATTAAGGAAACATCAACTTCCATTGTCATCCTGTTTTGTCATTGGCGTGAATAGTTAAACTCCCGATCGTCGAAGTCTACGATTAGATGGTTTTGACAAGGGTCAATTCCAGAATGCAAGAAATATAACCAACAAAATGTGGACTGGAGGATAAAAGACCGTAGAATAATAAATCACACCAATAAAAATCCCATTTGTAGATTCCAAGACATGTCATACATCTAAAGTGGTACCAAAACCTACTATGTACAGCGCTAAATGGAAAGTTTCATCAAGGAACAACACTCAAGCGATGAACAAAAAATAGTTCTTAGATCATACATTAAAGACAAGATAACATGACTAAACTATTAGTATACAATTTCACCAAAAGTATGTAGCTATGAAACCACTGTAGCATCGATAAGTCATAAAGACATTAAGTGCAATGGCTTATAGAAGTAGCATAAAAAAGTGATTATTATTCTTTAAATAATGCTGTGTAAAAATTGGATAACTTAATATTAAGTTTCCAATCCTGTTTAACTTGCTAGTAAACTATTAATCTTCAAATCTCATTTCAAAAAGAGTACATGCAATACGAGAGCGTAATGAACTTTAGCACCTCATCCATCATCAACAATTTAAATCCTCATTTATCACCATAAGTGTGCAGTTTCAGCCATTTCTGAAGATTTTTTCGCAGGTTCAATTCTCCAATTTCAGGCTTAAATTCTGTGAATCCAAACAGGAATATGTTCTCTTTCTCCTTCCTGTCTATACTTTTTTATATTACTATATTTTTGAAGAATCTGAAACTATATGATTATTTGTTTCAATGTGTTCAGTACACCAGAGACACACAGAGCTACTATAGCATTTGGCAGGATCAAGAGAAGGCCAAAAAACTTTGTTGGTCTAGAACCTACATATATCCTAAGAACCTAGATGTCACTGGTGTCACATTCTAAATATTGCTCTTAAATAGGTTGGGTTGTCAGAATACAGTTAGTAAAAAAAAATGCAGTAAACTCCATCTAAATTGAGCCGGTTTAGTTCTAGATTAAGTACAGAAATCCGTTACACATAATTGATGATAAGAGAACTGATTTAAGGATGAGGGGCCTACCATCTCCTCCTCTACATATGACAGCTCTAGAGTCCCCAACATTTGCAACGAGCAAACGATCACCAACAAGGACAGCTGTTGATGCAGTTGAACCCGCCTCTCGGTTCTGGCTGTTCTCAGATTTCAAAAATTCTGCGTCCGTGTGGTTGTATGCATCAGCTGAAGGTAACAGCACAGATGAATTTCATAAGCCAAATATTATTGTTCTCTAAAAGCTCTTTCATAGTACAAAATGCAAATCAGCACCACCTATAGCTGATTTTGTATCGGTAATGAACTTTGGATGCCTGAGTAAGTTGCTGAAGAGGTTTTGTTTAACATACTCTGCTACTTGGGCACCGCCATGACCTACATAACCACTCATCAAAGCATCAAAGTCTAACGTTAGGATATTGAATGTATAAGCAACTCTCCACGAGAGAAATTTACCCTAGAAAAGGATTGAAAGAAGCAAGTTAATGAATGGGTTTTCTATGTCAGTTTTACCAAAAATTTGCAAATACAAAAAAAAAAAAAGATAAGACATTCTAAACATAACAAAGACAACAAAATACTGCAGAAATTTTACCATCAAAGACCCCAAACAAGCCAACAATTTCTCCATCAACGCTGTCAATTCGCGTCTCATAGAAGTCTTCCATCGAAGATCTTTTCCCCGGACAGCTTGCATACCCATAACCAAACTTCCCATCTTGACTGTCTTGAAAGAAATAAGCATGAGTTTTAATGTTAGATTGACACGCAAGAGTAGGATGTTTCTTTACAGCCTACTTTAGGCAACATATTCAACTGCAGATTCAAGAACCACAATTAACAGATAGGAAGCAGTTCTATGAGTTTATTCAGCGTAAAAGAACCATGTTTCCCATGTAAGTTCACACATCCATATCTGACGAACCATCTCATAACTTGTTTGTCAATTATTAAGGATCTAACTTATATTGAATTATTAAGGAATAAACGACTGTTTATACATAAAAAATAAATAAATAAATAAATCTCTTCCAATAACTAGCTAGTTTGTCTTCGAATTAGAACTCAAAATATATGAAGCGAATGCTAGCATAAGATCAGCTCGAAAATCGCACGAGATACGAAACATAAACAAATCTAGAAAAGAATATCGTAAGCCTTAATACGACTTCACAAGGAATAAACGAACGAGACCTGAGTCCTCCCCCGCTGACCGGAGCACCGTCTGCTTGAAGCCCACTGATGGAGTTCAAATACCCCATCTTCCCTCCGAAATATTCGCCCCCCAAACAAAGATCAAAGTGAGGGAAGATCCCACCGAAACCACCGAAACAAGAAGGCCGATCCAATCAGCCTGGAAAGAAACCCATGCCCGATTTCCTCACACTCGAATCAGCCGTCGATCCCCACCGCGACCAAATTCACCCCCTGCAATCGACATCCGATACCCCCTCCCCCCCACAAACGTTTACCACGTCGATCAACGGAAGCAATCTCGAACTCCAAAAAGAAAAGAGGGCAGATGAAGAGATCCTTCACCGAGAGACAGAGAGAGAGAGAGAGAGGAGACGCCGAGCACTGGTTTCGATCGCTGGCAACGGGGAAGAAACGTCGAGGGAGGAAACAACGGATTAATGGTGGGGGGTAGGCGGTGGGTTTTGAGTAGAAGTTAAAATGTATGAATGGATATGCTTAGGTCTCCATTTGGTACCGAAAATAAATAGATAAATAAATACACATGTCTCAAGAAAAATAACTTTAATTGAGCGTTAAAGTATAATTAATTAAGTTTAATTGACTAAATCGAAGATCTAATTAGCAATATATGAGCATACATAACAATGCTATAATAACAATCAAAACTTAAAAGGACAAAAAATGGTTGTAATAAATCATACATTTGTGTGTGAGAGGTCACTTCTATCTTTCCTTTGCGTGCTTGCATTGCTTAAGTGGTTGCCATCACGTAACCGCATGCCATCGTTATACTTGTCGCTTGTTTGGGTGTTCTTTTCGATGCATGATTATTCCATTTCTTATGAGATATATATATATATATCGGGAGGAAGCATAATATAATGCAGCTTAATTCCCGATGGAATTAACGTGATGAACACCGACATTTTCTCGAGCATAGTATATTAACATGATAGAGCTTTTTTTCTGGGGGATTACCGATGAAATCCATGTGGGGAAGACGAGCACGTCGTTGACTTCGATCGGAAGCTGTGGCGAGGATCGAAATGACTCAGGCAGTTGGCAAGTCAACGCCTCAATCCACCAATTTTTAGTGAGGATGAATGCGATGCAAATTCCCTGTTGCATTAATTTGGTGGTATTATATATAAACACAACAATTTTCATATTTATTGACTCGGTCAATCTCTGTAAGTCGATTGTCATTTGCCCCTCGAACAGCAATTTAATGCATATGAATGTGAGGGAATTCTCTCTTTTTTTTTTTTCTCCATAAAAGAGTCTCACGTTTTCAGAAATTTTCCGACATCAATTTTTTTTTTAACCTAATACCGATTACAATATTTTTAATACGATGTTATAGTATTTTAGTAATACCCAAAAAATAATATAATATAATATATTTATAAATATAATTATTTTGAAAATATTATTTTTTACAGTATTTTTATTTTATGTTATAGTATTTTTCATAATATAAAATATTATAACTATATTTTTTATTGCATTGACGATTGTTTCTTAGTATTACTGAAAATACTATAATTGGATCGATTCATCCAACTAGTCCACAGAAAAAGGAAAAAAAGAAAAAAAAAAAAAGGGTAGATAATTGGATATTTCAAGGATTAAGCAAAAAATTAAGCGCTATTAAAAATCTGAAAAATGAGAAGTTTCTTTTTTTAAAATCAATATGTGTATATATTGATTTATATGCTAAGTAAGCGGTGGTGGTTCGCTCGCCCGCGGCACCTCCCTTACGGCTTTCTTATTTAAGTTTCCGCGTCCCACCACCGTGCTTGTATGTATATATATACACATGTTCTTGTCATCCTCTGCGTCTTCTATCGACACAACTTTCTTCTTTAAGGACCGATTACCATATTCATAAACTCTGACCATGAAACTATATATATTTCATATTTATTGTATTAAAATAAAGTGAAAAAAATATCATTCTTCATATATTTTTATGAAAATGATAAATAGTAATTACATTTAAAATTACCATTTGAGATATCATATGAAAACCTCAGTAAGACATTATCCATGATGATAGGGGTAATAATGGCGACATGACGTGTCACGACGACTGCCCCACCTGGGCGCCACTCTGCCCAATGAGGAAGGCAATAACGCTGACTCGACACGCGCTGACGTCATCCACTATCAGGCAACGACTTCCGACCCCGTGCACTTGACCACGACAGGAGAGGACGACGACCGACCCTCGCCCATACCCTGCGACAGTCCGGTTCTCCACGCAACGTTAGTAACAGCGTCAGACGTCGTCAGAGGTACGATCCTGCCTCCCACAGGCGGGCACATCAGGTAACGCTAAACTACCCTATAAATACCCCCGAGTTCTAAACGAAAGGGGGGACTTCTCCACGGCAGAAAACTCCCTTCCACATCATCTGACTTGATCGTCGGAGGGGTCGGGCCGAGCTTCCGACCCGACCTGTGTGCAGGAACGAAGGCAAGGTCGCATCTCCCAGTCACCACGACGAGGCTTCACCCCCCACGCTACGTCCCATTCGGACCGCCGTGACCGGCCACCCCAGTTGTCCCGAGGAGCGCCGCGTCGGATCCCCGCGCATTCGGACCCGAACCAAGCCGCGTCGGCCCCGAGGCCACGGCATACAGTTGTTCCCCGTAACATTTTGGCGCTAGAAGGAGGGCATACTGCCCGAGACCTCCTCGGCCACAGCCTACCCGAGACCTCCTCGGCCACAGCTTGCCCGAGACTTCCTCTGCGCGGCCTGCCCGCCTAAGTAGCTCCTCGGCCACTGCCTGCCCGAGAGCTCCTCGACCCCATGCTGCCCGAGACCACTCCTGCGCGGCCTGCCCGCCTGAGGGGCCTACCACCCCTACAACCAAGCCCAACTTGACCGACGAACCACTACTTGAGGTTCCTCGGCCACCCAGAGCCACCACTGCACATCCAACCCTCGTCAATTGTCAAGCTCCATGATTCCCACACCCCTGGCAATGAACCGGCCTTCGCCCGACAGAGACGGTTCCTTAGAACCGAAGCCATGCCTCGGACTCGCCTTACGGCAACCGACGCATAACTTCCATTGGGGGGGGAATATGATGAGGGTAATAATGGCGATAAGACTCGGGCTGACGTCAGCTGTCTCGGATGACGCATCGCCCCTCGGTTGACCTGACAACACCTGGTCAAACAAGACCAGAACGCCAACCGAGGCACGTCACTATCCTACAGGAGCCCAGCCCCTCACGTGACGCCAACACTAGTGTCAGACGCTACCGGGAGTTCGATCCTGCTCCCTGCTAGCAGTCCTACGCACCACCTTCACTATAAAAACCCTTGCATGCCAAGGGAGAAAAGGAGGGAGAGGACAACACAAAAACACCCTCAAAACCACTCCACTCCACATCACTAACTTGATCGTTGGAAGGGTCAGGCCGAGCTTCCGACCCGACCTGTGTGCAGGAACGAAGACGAGGCGCCTCTCACCGGACGCACAGGCGAGGAGCCCCTTCCCAGAGGAAACGGCGACCCCCCTCCACGACCGAACCGACCCGAGCCGGCGACCTCTACAGTCCCGAGGAACCCCCCTGGGAGATCCCCGCCATTCGGACCCAGAACAAACCGCGTCGGCCCCGAGGCCACGGCGTAAAGTTGTTTGCACTAACACATGACATCTAACGTATCGAGAAAAAAAGAGGGAAAAGGAAGCAGAGGTTACTTGGTGTTCGGGGTTTTAGCATCATCCCATTTGAATCAAGATTTCGGTACTTTTTTTTGCCGGACAAGACTTCCTGAGATCTGACCACTGAATTAACCGACGATGAGTGATCTAATTATGAAGTTGCATGAGTTTTTTGCCTTTCCAAATCTAACTACAGATATAATTCCATTAAAGATTCTTATCTGTTGGGCACATAGCGCATTAGTTCAGCCCATAATGCTTTAATAACTCATAGCTCATATTAGTATTTTCTTTTCTTTTAACATAAATCCTAACTTTTTTAATCTAAACGTGTGCAGGTAAGGTTGAAAAAAGAGGACAATGACGATTGTGGACGAGGTTGAGAAGAAAAAAAAAAAAAGAAAGGAGAAACTGTAATATTGGCAATTAAGGGCAAAAAAAAAAAAAAAAAAAAGAGAGATGAAGATGAGAATAATGCAGAGGTTCCTTTTATGACTTAAAGCATGCGGTAAGTATTATTTAGTATGTTATATTTCTTTTTTTTCTTAAATTTCAAAGCATATGAATTCGTTGCCGACGTTGTATAGAGTGCAGATTGGTTATAGTTGCCGAATGACAAGATGTTGTTGCTCGACAGGGAACGCATGCATGCATGCATGCATATGAATCAACTAAACAATCCTCTTCTCTTTCAGGACATGTGAACTTTTTCTTGCACAACCTGTTTACTTTGCAGAACCTGTCTATGATATGTTATACCTTCTCGTAACAATTTTAATATTGTCTCCCAAGAAATCATTTCTTGCTGTTTCATTCACAATGGCAGAAAATTCTACTAACAGAAAACCCTCTATTTCATGATATTTAATCGTAGCATTGGACACATGAAAGACAAAAATTTTCATTCAACTTCTCTTCTCTTATCTACGAACAGTTCCTCTTCTTCACCGCATGGCCGAAGCGTATTAGAGTAAGGGATCAATAGTGGGTAACTGCATCCCAGCGATCCCAGCTTCTTGAGTTCTCCATCCTTTATATCATAGCTATATGCCTCGCTATCTACGGTGAAAACAAGTGACGTGGTCATCGCCACCTCTCTCAGCACGACGCAGCTCACGTTGGGGGGTTCCCTGAACCCTATCTGGCCCAAGCTCACCTCATGCACCCTTACCCATCCTGGCGGACCGTCGTTTGTCTTCCTCAGCAGCCACAGTCCGATCACCCAAGTACACATTTCGTAATGGATTAGGCACAGCGACTTCCCCTCCCACTTGCCTATTCCGATCGTGTCCAAGTAGGCGACGGCTGCTTCTTTCGGCAGAGGGATGATCTGCGTGCGCTCCTTCCTCACATCAAAGGCGACGACATAGTGGTCGATCCTCTCGTACGATTTCGAATGTGACGATGCCCAGAATACGACGTCGTCGCAGACCACCGGGTGCTCCAAATGTAGTTCCATCCGACCGAAGTCGAGTTCCTTGTCCATCGTCCACACCCTCGCAGACGAGTCATAGACCTGACAGCGGTGCAACGAGCTCCCTTCTGGGGTCCGTGAAAGGTAGACCAACTTGTAGCTTTTCGTCACCCCATCTCCATCGTTCATGAATCTCACCGCGATGCCGATGCCGCCCCATGTCCAATACTTGCTCGGCGGGGAGGGCAGCTGGCACCGAGTCCCACGGGCCGGGTTGTAGACGCATAAGGCATCATCTTTGTTATGCAAGACAAAGACGAGGCCACCCGCTGACCCAAGGATTACGACTTTCCTGTAGGACAAGAATTCGAGGCTGCTTCTGGGCACACCGGCGTAGGGGTCAATGAGGAAGAAGGGCCCAGGAATGTTGCGGATGTGGGGAAAGAAGCCGGAGATGACATTGTTGTGGTACGTCTGTGAAAGGAGAAAATGAGAATCTGATGAGAGCTGGCGAAAGGTCTTGCAAACAGAGAGGAGCCTAAAGAAGGTCTTTGCTGGGAGGTAGGAGAGGATCTCTGCCAGCAGGTTATCGGGAAGGGGACGACCGCTACTTCCGAGGTTGATGCTATGACTGCTATTGAGCATACCATCCATTCCAACCATCAGAGATTTGGAAAAGTACAACTGTCCATTATATAGAGAATAGAGAAGGCCGATGACTCTTAGTGTGAGAAGATATCGAACTTTCATCATCTGAAACTGAGAAATGTTTCGAGGACCGATTACCATATTCATGGACTCTTTCCATGAAATTATATATATATATATATATATATATATATATATATATATATATATATATATATATGTATATTATATATATATATATATATTCATATTTATTGTATTACATTAAAGCTAAAAACATATCATCTTCATATATTTTTGTGAAAATGACAATAAGTAATTACATTTAATATTACCATTTCAGACATCATATGAAAATAGTAGTTAATTATTAGATTTAGTGTGATCCTTCTAAGCACTCTCCTCTGTTAGACATTATCCATGATATCTAACTTGCCAAGTAAATGATAAAATTGATTTGAATTAAGAGCCTTAGTTATCACTAAGATCAATAGATAGTGAAAAGATCATTAAATTGCTCACGTTGCCTCTGATCACTACTTTTTCATAATTCAAATAAAGAAAATAATCATCTGAAAAAAAAAGCCATTTTTAGTTTCAAAATTTTCAGATAAACATAAGGATGCTAAAGATACAATAGTTGTGTGAGGGATTATTTTACTACTGATTTTGAATGTTTAAGGGTATTTTTAATTTATAGAATTGCTAATTTTTAAGGAATCTTGAAAAAAGAACATTCGACACTCGAGTAAATTGAAGACTTCCAAGTTAAGAATGCCAATATGAGCCTTAATTAAGAGTCTTAAGAATCAATCCACTTCAAACCATTTTTAGATAAATTAATTTGAGATGGTAGATTATGATACGAACAAAATGGACAAATGAGGGGTGACCATAACACCAAATCTTATCGCAATGTGACTTACATGAGTGTAGGACAAAAGCAAAATCCAATGTATTCGGGAAGATAGTGAGATTTGTTACAAGGATGATCAAATTAGGGTCGAAGTTGTGTCTTTTACTCCAATTTTTGGAATTAATCGATTACTCAAACTTGGCCTACTCTACATATAATTTCTAATCTTAACTTTTCATACCCTTTGAATATAAGTAAATTTAAGATTTTCTAAGATCTATGGATTTTGGTAAAAAAGACTCGATCTAGATGACTACATAATTGAATTATTTAGTGGATGTTGGAATATCATAATGGTCCAACTGATTTTAATTTCATCATTTTCATCATAGGTGTATGCTTATTGATGATTGACTAAAGTTTTTCTTTTTCTTTTACTGATGCAAGACTCATAAAGTTATAAGTGGTTTTTAATCAATGTTATTATATAATTTAAATTATAAAATTCTTCCTAAAATCTTAATTGAACTTTTATTCCCCAAATTATCTCTCATGGGCAAACAATTTTTTACAATTAGCCAACGTTTAAGAGAATATTCTATCGACATAGGAGATTGTTGTTTTGGAGGTACAAATCTAGGGTAAAAGTCCTTTAGTGATAATTAAAATAAAAATTAAAAAAAAAAAAACTTATGATAAATTATTTATTATCCCTCGATATGCTTTCATTCATTCATTCTGAAAATTGACCTTAGAGCTATTAAAGTAGCGAACCTTTGTCTTTTTATATTTATGTCATTATTACCCAAGTTGTTACATAAATTCTAAACCATGATTCCTCCCCATAAAATGCTTATTTCTGATTTTGATTGTAAAATTTTACAGATTCAACGATAACTTGATGATTAGAATGTTATGTTGTCTATTCAAATGAGGTAACTAAATCAAATTATGCATGATGACCAATATACAATAATTTATCTTTGTTTCTTGGATAACGAGAAGCCGAAATGATGAATTTAGTCAGGAATATTTTATTTATATTAATTTTTTAGTTATAAATTGTTACATTATACAAGAAAGAATATTACCACATTTAGGATTTTTTTCATTGGATTATAACATCATTCCATATATCAAAAGTCAAATAAATAAATATCACATTATTAATATATATAAATAATAAATATTTATTATAATTTTTTATTTATCAAAATATAAATTAAAAGTAGTCATAGGTTTTATTTAGAAATATAGTGATACTAACTCAAAAATAACTCAAAAATAAAATTCAACTAGCCCTAGTTAAAGGAATATTTGTTCTCAATTGAAATTTGGTATAGTATTATTGGTTGGTTACTTTAAAATTTTAAAATAAAGTAAAAAAATTCCGTAATACGAGGAGGAACCTTTATAAGGCAACTATAAAATAAATATATATTCAAAAGTTAATCATCATATTGACATATATCAAATGCTCGAAGGCATACTCGGAGGAACCTTTATAAACTCACAATAGTGAATGAAAATAAATCCATATTACACTCCTAACAACATAAATAATAGTATCTCTTACTCGTCAAAGTAAGGACATGTTGTTGAATCTCGGATTTTGATGATGAAATCAATTGATGTGTTTGTGATCTAATATGCATTTAAGTAACGCAGGACTAGCTTCGATCATAAAAGGCAAATTGATTAAAGTAGGAGAAATCAAACGTTAGGCCAAAGAGAACATATTAGAAGATTGGACGTCGGCTGGAGGATCGATCGACGTGTCGGTAGAAGGCTTCGTGTCATGAATTTAGGCATCGGGTTGAAGGATCAGACTTTACGCCAAGGAGATTGGAAGTTGCAAGAATCAACATGTCGATTGGGCAATACATCGAAGGATTGGACGAAGTGTCAGATGAACCAATGACATGTCGGACAACATAGGATTCGCTTGTAATCGACTATGTCTAGATTGAGTTAGTTTAGAGTCTAATTGAGTCAATTTAGAATGTAATTAGGTCAACTCAATTAGGGGATAATTAGGCATAAGTTAGGGCTGAGTTGGGTCGAATGGAATACCCACTCAGCCACTTAGAACCATGCTAGGCAGTGGCACCACCCATGGTGGGTGATAGAACCACTTGAAGCTCAACCTCCGAGGAGGTCCAGTCGATGGTACCGCCCAAAGTTGGCAGTGGTATCATCGGCCATAAAAGCTATCAAGCGATGTTACCACTAGAGCCTAGTCTCCGAGGCTCTGTCAAGTGGTGGTACCGCCAATATCCTAAAAATTGAGAATGAGACACTTTTAGGCTTCAATTTTTAATCTGTTTGGAGCCTATAAATACCTTTATCATCCCTGTTCAGATCACACAAGAATTGAGAACAAAAACAAAGATAAATTCTGTTGTAATCTTATGAGAGTTCTCCTTCTATAGTCTAAGGTTGATTTTTATTTAAGAGAGGAGTAAGTGGGGGTGTAAAGGTTCTCTCCTCAACTTGTCAAAAAGAGAATTGAGTTGTACGGGTAGTTGATCTTCGGTAATGGAAGCCGGTGGTCTCAACGAAAGAGCAATCAGAAGTGGACGTAGATCACGATAACCGAACTACTATAAAAATCTGGTTTGAATTTACTTCTTACTATTTACCTTTATTGCAAACTAAATTCATACTTTCACTAAGCTTCCGTACGCTTTCCAAGTTAATATTTTTTCGATACGATTTTTCATCGAACAAAATTTTTAAAACCAGTGATTTTAACGAAAGCACTAATTCACCCCCCCTCTTAGTACCGACTCAATCATAACACACGTTCTATCCAATAATAGATATAATAACTATCCGATCGTCATGTCTTATAACCTGTTAATCCTCAAAGGGAATCACCCTACCTGTCCTTAGTAGGAAAATAAAATCGTCTTATAACATGTTATGTCTATATAGAAATGAAATAATACATTGAAACATTTAAAGTTATCTTTCAAATATCATTAATGTTAAATAACATCAATTAGCTATCAATCAACTTGTATTATAACTCAATGTTTCAATTGAACTCGATTTAACTAGAACCTAATTTAATCGATCTCTAATCCTCATTTAATCGATTTTGAGAAGAGGTTACTTGGTGTTCTGGGTTTTAGCATCATCCCATTTGATTCAAGATTTCGATACCTTTTCTTGCCGGACAAGACTTTCTTGACCACTGAATTGCTCAGAATTAACCGACGATGAGTGATCTAATTATGAATTTGCATGAGTTTTTTTTTTCCAAATCTAACTACAGATATAATTCCATTAGAGATTCTTATCTATTGGGCAGATAGCTCATTAGTTCAGTCCATAATGAGCTTTAATAACTCATAACTCATACTAGTATTTTTTTTTTCTTTTAACATAAATCCTAACTTTTTTTAATATAGACGTGTGGCAGGTAAGGTTGAAACAAAAGGACAATGAAGATTGTGGACGAGGTTGAGAAAGAAAAAAAAAAGAAAAAGGAGAACCTATAATATTGGCAATTAAGGGTAAAAAAAATAAGAGAAGAAAAAAAGAATGAAGATGAGAATAACTCAGAGGCTCCTTTTATGACTTAAAGGATGCAGTAAGTATTATTTAGTATGTTATATTTCTTTTTTTTCTTACATTTCAAAGCATTATTCGTTTTTGTACACTAATAGTATGTTATTCGTTGTCTCCTCTCTTGAAATCGAACAAATCCCAAAAAGTTATATAGACAAGATGTTGTCTATCTAAGATTGTATAGTGCAGATTGGTTATAGTTGCAGAATGACAAGATGTTGTTGCTCGACAGGGAACGCATGCATGCATGCATATGAATCAACTAAACAATCCTCTTCTCTTTCATGAACTTTTTCTTGCACAACCTGTTTACTTTGCATTATTAAGTCAAAGTGAATTTGTCTATGATATGTTATACCTTCGCATAACAATTTTAATATTGTCTCCCAAGAAATCATTTCTTGCTGTTTCATTCACAATAGCAGAAAATTCTACTAACAAAAAACCCTTTATTTCATGATGATAAGGCATATTTTGTATTCCCGTCACGTCACAACCTCTGTCGCATCACGCCCCCACCAAGTCGGCACGAGAGTACCTCCCTGCACCGGGTTGGGACCTATACCGAGATGCACTCCCTCGTCAAGTATCGTCCCGAAAAACTCGGGGCATTCCAGGCACGTTCCGTGCATTCCGGACGTGCGACCACACAAAGGTACCATCTCGCAACTTGAGGATCGTTCACCGTATCAAATCCACGTACGACCGATCCTCGCATAATAGTATAAAAGCCCTTGACCGACATCTGGCCATGGGATGACAAAAAAAGGGGAAAAGGTAACCACCAACTTATTCTACGAGGGGCCAAAGTTGGAAACCCGCCGACGAGGGCCTTATGTGCTGGAGCTCGATCGCCTCCAGAAGCGCGACCGCCCCGATCGAAGTGGCACCTTCCCGGAAGACGATGGTAGCGTCCCAACTTCCTGACGTAATCGACCTCAACACCTCGTCCCATCGATCGTGAACTCCCGACATTAACCTGTGGATCAAGACCCCATCGGCGACGACGCATCAGGTCACATTTAATCGCAGCATTGACACAAGAAAGATAATTTTTCATTCAACTTCTTTCTCTTATCTACGAGAATGTATACATAATAGGAAATACAAACAAAAAGAAGGTCTCTTCACGTTGTTTCGAACAGTTCCTCTTCTTCACCGCATGGCCGAAGCGTATTAGAGTAAGGGGTCAACGGTGGGTAAGGGCATTCCAGCGATGCCAGCTTCTTGAGTTCTCCATCCTTTATATCATAGATATATGCATCGCTTTCTACGGTGAAAACAAGTGACGTGGTCATCGCCACCTCACTCAGCACGATGCAGCTCACCTTTGGGGTTTCCCTGAAACCTAACTGGCCCAAGCTCACCTCATGCGCCCTCACCCATCCTGGCGGACCGTCGTTTGTCTTCCTCAGCAGCCACAGTCCGATCACCCAAGTACACGTTTCGTAATGCATTAGGCACAGCGACTTCCCCTCCCGCATGCCTATTCCGATCGTGTCCGAGTAGGCGACGGCTGCTTCTTTCGGCAGAGGGATGATCTGCGTACGCTCCTTCCTCACATCAAAGGCGACGACATACTGGTCGATCCTCTCGTTCGAGAACGAATGTGACGATGCCCAGAACACGACGTCGTCGCAGATCACCGGGTGCTCCAAATGTAGTTCCAACCGACCGAAGTCGAGTTCCTTGTCCATCGTCCACACCCTCGCAGACGAGTCATAGACCTGACAGCGGTGCAACTTACTCCTTACTGGGTGCCGTGAAAGGTAGACCAACCTGTAGCTTTTCGTCACCCCATCTCCATCGTTCATGAATCTCACCGCGATGCCACCCCATGTACAATACTTGCTCGGCGGGGAGGGTAGCTGGCACCGAGTACCACGGGCCGGGTTGTAGACGCATAACGCACCATCTTTCCTATGCAACACAAAGACGAGGCCACCAGCTGACCCAACGATTTTGCCTTTGCGGAACAAGAATTCGAGGCGGCTTCTGGGCACACCGGCGTAGGGGTCAACGAGGAAGAAGGGTCCAGAAAAGTCGCGGTCGTGAGGAAAGAAGCCGGAGATGACATTGTTGTGGTACGACTGTGAAAGGAGAAAATGAGAATCTGATAAGAGCTGGCGAAAGGTCTTGCAAATAGAGAGGAGCCTAAAGAAGGTCTTTGCTGGGAGTTAGGAGAGGATCTCTGCCAGCAAGTTATCGGGAAGGGGACGACCGCTACTTCCGAGGTTGATGCTATGGGTGCTATTGAGCGTACCATCCATTCCAACGATCAGAGATTTGAAAGAGTCCAACTTATTGTCCATTATATAGAGACAATAAGTAATATATATATATATATATATATATATATATATATATATATATATATATATATATATATATATATCATATTTATTGAATTATAATAAAGGGAAAAACATATCATTTTCATATATATTTTTATGAAAATGGCAATAAGTAATTACATTTAATATTATCATTTCAGACATCATATGAAAATGGAAGTTAATTATTAGATTTAGTGTGATCCTTCTAAGCACTCCCCTCTGTTAGACATTATCCATGATATCTAACTTGTCAAGTAAATGATAAAATTGATTTGAATTAAGAGTCTTAGTTATCACTAAGATCAATAGATAGTGAAAATATCATTAAATTGCTCACGTTGCCTCGGATCATTACTTTTTCCTAATTCAAATAAAGAAAATAATCATCTGAAAAAAGAAGAAGCCATTTTTAGTTTCAAAATTTTCAGATAAACATAAGGATGCTAAAGATAGAATAGTTGTGCGAGGGATTATTTGACTACTCATTTTGATTGTTTTAGGGTATTTTTAATTTATGGAATTGCTAATTTTTAAGGAATCTTGAAAAAAAGAACCTTTGACACTCGAGCAAATTAAAGACTTCCAAGTTAAGAATGCTAATATGAGCCTTAGTTAAGAGTCTTAACGATCAATCCACTTCAAACCATTTTTAGATAAATTAATTTGAGATGGTAGATTATGATTAGGATAAAATGGACAAATGCAGGGTGATCATAACACCAAATCTTATCCTACTGTGAATTACATGAGTGTAGGACGAAAGCAAAATCCAACGTATTTGGGAAGATAGTGAGATTTGTCACAAAGATGTTCAAATTAGGGTAGAAGTGGTGTCTTTTACTCCAATTTTTGGAATGAATCGATTGCTCAAACTTGGCCTACTCTACATATAATTTCTAATCTTAACTTTTCATACCTTTTGAATATAAGTAAATTTAAGATTTTCTAAGATCTATAAATTTTGGTAAAAAGACTCAATCTAGATGACTATACAATTGAATTATTTAGTGGATATTGGAATATCATAATGGTCCAACTGATTTTAATTTCATCATTTTCATCATAGGTGTATGTTTATTGATGATCGACTAAAGTTTTTTTTTAACCAATATTATTATATAATTTAAATTATAAAATTCTTCTTAAAATCTTAATTGAACTTTTATTCCCCAAATTATCTCTCATGGGCAAAATTTTTTTACAATTAGCCAATATTTAAGATAATATTCTATCGACATAGGAGATTATTGTTTCGAGGTGGTAAAGGTTCTTTAGTGATAATTAAAAAAACATATTAATTATCCCTCAATGTCCCAAACTTATTTATTATCCCTCCATATGCTTGCATCATTCATTCTAATTTAGTCGGGGCATATGAACTTTTTCTTGCACAACCTGTTTACTATGCGTTATTAAGTGAATTTGCCTATGATATGTTATACCTTCTCATAACAATTTTAATATTGTCTCCCAAGAAATCATTTCTTGCTGTTTCATTCACAATGGCACAAAATTCTACTAACAAAAAACCCTCTATTTCATGATATTTAATCGCAGCATTGGACACAAGGAAGACAACATTTTTCATTCAACTTCTCTTATCTTATCTACGAGAATGTATACATAATAGGAAATACAAACAAACAAAAAAAGTCTCTTCAGGTTGTTTCGAACAGTTCCTCTTCTTCACCGCATGGCCGAAGCGTATTAGAGTAAGGGATCAACGATGGTAAATGGCATTCCTGCAATGCCAGCTTCTTGAGTTCTCCATCCCTTATACTGTAGGTGTATGCATCTTCATGTGTGGCGAAAACAAGTAGCGTAGTCGTCGCCACCTCACACAGCATGGTGGACAGCACGTTGAGTGGTTTCTTGAACCCCATCCGGTCCGAGCTTATCTCATGCGCCGTCACCCAGCGTATCCCACCGTTGTTACTCTTCTCCAGCAGCTCTAGAGCGAACACCCGAGAAGACAGACGGTAATGAATCAGGCAAACCGACTTTCCCTCCCACTTGCCGATCCCAATGGTGTCGGAGGGATCGATGTTCATTCTTTCCGGCGGTCGGATGATCTGCGTGCACTCAGTCCTCAGGTCGAAGGCGACGACGTACGCATTAATCATCCTGCACGTTTCCCGCGCCGACACCCAGAATATGGTCTCGTCGTGGACCACCGGGTGATCCAAATCTATTGCGCCCCCTCCAAAGTCGAGACGCTTGTCCATCGTCCACTTCTTGGCCACCGAGTCGTAGACCTGGCAGCGGCGCAACGAGTACCACACCCAGGTTGATGAGAGGTACACCAGCTTGTAGTCTTTCGTCATGTCCCCATCGTTCATGAAGTTCACCGCGATGCCACCCCCCGGACACAAGTCCGAAGGTGCGCGTAGATGACACCGAGTCCTACGAGCCGGGTTGTAGACATATAAGCTACGGGTGGCCGCCCGGCGGTTGTCGTGCATGACGAAGACAAGGCCGTCAGCTGACCCAAGGATGAAGCCGTTGTTCTTGCTCAAGAATTTGCCAAAGGTTCTTGGCACGCCGGCGTAGGGGTCAACGAGGAGAAAGGAATTGAAGGCATTGCGGATCTTGACGAAGAATCCGGAGACGGCTTTGCAGAGATCTGATTGTGAATGGAGGAAATCAGACTTTTCCGAGAGCTCGTGGAAGGACTTACAGACAGGTTGGAGTCTGAAGAATGTCTTCGCGGGGAGGTAGGACAGGATCTCTTCGTGCAAGTCGTCGGGAAGCCGACAGCTTCCGGTTACGGGCTTCTCCTCACCCACGATGCCGATCTCGAGCGGAGGGTTCATCGCTGCAGCAAGAAATCTAGATTCGAAAACTGTATAAGAAATCTCACTGTGTATATATATACACACTTTAAACGTAGATATATATATATGTATCAAGATATACACATATCAATATATATATATATATATATATTTATATTTATATGTATATATCTATCTATCTATCTGTCTCTCTATCCCTCTCTGTCTACATATATATATATATATATATATATATATAGAGAGAGAGAGAGAGAGAGAGAGAGAGAGATATAGATAGATATATACATATATATACATAGATAGATATATATATATATATATATATATATATATATATATATATATATATATATATATATATATATATGTGTGTATATATATGTATATATCTATCTATCTATTTCTCTATCCCTCTCTCTCTCTCTCTCTCTCTCTCTCTCTATATATATATATATATATATATATATATATATATATATATCTATGTATATCTATCTATCTATCTATCTATCTTAACATTGGTCTTTTTTTTGACATGAGTTGAGTGCAACGCGAAGACACACACGTTGAAAGATGCATGCCTCGTTAGCAGCTCGTGTAGACGTTCTTCTCTTTATTTTGGTACTTCAACATCACCAAGAAATCATATTTTGGTCATATTGTCTATCTCTGCAAGCTATATGTGCTCATTATTGTTTCTGAGTTTCGTAAGCGATTTGTTTTTTTGTGATACATACATACATACATACTTTTTACCATTTATAAATAGGGATGTTTTTTGTTGGGGCCATACTCGACTGAAAATCCAATTGGGGTCTGAATCTGATAAGCTTTTGGATCCAAAATGAGGAGGACCCGTACCTAAGAAGATTCAGATCGGACATTCTAATTTATGTATCATCGGGTGGGTGAGATATAGGATCCATACTTGATCTTGTAATGTTAATGGATCCAAAATTTTAGGTTGGACTTCATATCTTGTATGGAGCCACGAGGGTTATGGGCATTCCTATCCCCATAAGACATGCAAACCACAGCAGATTTCCTTTTCTGCTTCATTCTTACGTGTGTTCGAAACAAGCATTCCTCCGTTGGAAGGCTAAACATTTATTTTCTCCCATTGGCATCCTCGCAGCCGGCGGTGTAATGGGATGTGTGAAGAGCGGCAGCCAGAAGTCATTAGTTGCCGGAGGGGTATCGGCTGCGTTATTGTGTCACGTGTACACCCAGCTTCCAGAACGACCTCTATACGCATCATCCCTGGGGTTAGGGGTTCTACCATGGCTATTCTGCTCAACACCGGCTATATCTATCTTTTTTCCCCCTTCTCCTTATGCTTACTTAACCTGCCTGTTTTACTTATCAGGTACGTCCGTGACTCTTCTAGCTGTAATGGGGTCTCGCAACAAGTAGTCTGGAAAGGTATTCCCTGCAGGTGTCGTTTCTCTTGTGTCCTTGATAATGGCCGGTGGCTATCTTCATGGAATTCTGCGTAGCAGTAAAACATTGTATGTTTTGAATAGTCTTCTTCGTGTTCTTCGTGGACTTGCAGTAACCTTTTCTTTTATGCAGCTTGACTGTGTTCTTGTCTACCCAGTCACAGTTTCTACTGTGCAAGAACTTGCATAATTTGGATGCAGTTTTGCTAGGAAATAGAACATTACATCAACAGGCTCTTCTAATGATGAAATAGAACATTTCATCATTAGGTTCTCTAAGGTTGTCAACTGTAGATGCTTGATGGTTTGCTTCACGAGGACATAAATGGCCAATGGCCAATTAGATCTTTCAAATAGGCTCTTCTAATGCCATATCCAATGCTCTCTTGATGGCTTTGTCGAAAGGTCTAATTACATATTAATCTTTGTAATTATTTATTTTTAATATTTTAATTTTTATATTTTAAAAAAATTACATTAAGATATCTATACTTTGGAATATTTACGAAAGTAAAACATTTGATCACATTACTCTAATAATCTCTATGTTGATCTATAATACCTTTTAAAAAAATAGTATAATTTCATTATACTACAAGCAAGCAAGCAGGAATTGGACACTAAGAAAGAGAAACCGAAGAAAAATTTTCATGCTATTTTTTGTCTCTCTACGGTAATGCATATATATATGACAGGGAAAAAGGAAAAAGTCAGCTCCTCTTCCTGACCGCATGGCCGAAGCCGAAGCGTATTAGAGTAAGGAATCAACGGTGGGTAATGTCACTTTGTATAGTGAAAACAAGTAACGTCACTCAGCATGATGGAGCTCAGCAAGTAGTGAAAACACCACCCAAGTACACATTTCGTAATGGATTAGGCACAGCGACTTCCCAGCTTCATCGGACCAACGAAGTCCATGCTATGGGTGTTGTTGAGCGTACCGCCCATTCCGACGATCAGAGATTTGAAAGAATACGACTGTCCAAGAGGGAAGGGGGTAATTACCGTACCCCGAGCCGCAGCAGGAACACGTTACCCTACTTCTTCGCCATGCCCACGAGGTTCCGGTGGTTGAGGTCGTTGCCGACCTGTAGCCAGTTTCCGAAGATAGGGAAGGAGACGGGGCCGGGAGGGGCGCCATTGGAGCCGGAGCGGGAGAATACGAAGAAGAGGAGGAGAGGAAGAGAGAGAAGGGAGGGAGATTGATCAGTGAACAGATGCTTGGCAGCGTACGTGCAGGCAACTGCCGCAAGGGTGAGCATGGCCGGCCAACTTTGTGGTGGAGGCAGCCATGGCGATGGTCGTTGGCTTCCTTCTTGTTGCCAGTGCTGGTTGGATGCAAAGGAGGGAGAGTGGACGGTGATTTATATGCCAAGTAAGCGGTGGTGGTTCGCTCGCCCGCCCGCCGCACCTCCCTTTCAGCTTTCTTGTTGAAGTTTCCGCGTCCCACCACCGTGCCTGCATGGATGTATATACACACGTTCTTGTCATTCTCTGCATCATATATCGACACAGCTTTCTTCTTTTAAGGACCGATTGCCATATTCATCAACTCTTTCCATGAAACTATATATATTTCATATTTATTGTATTACAATAAATTAAAAATATATATATCGTTCTTTATATATTTTTATGAAAATGACACATAGTAATTACATTTAAAATTATCATTTCAGACATCATATGAAAACAATAGTTAATTATTAGATTTAGTGTGATCCATCAAATCACTCTCCTCCGTAAGACATTATCCATGACATCTAACTTGCCGAGAAAAGAAAGGGAAAAGGAAGCAGAGGTTACTTGGTGTTCGGGGTTTTAGCATCATCCCATTTGATTCAAGATTTCGGTACCTTTTCTTGCCGGACGAGACATCCTGAGATCTGACCACTGAATTGCTCAGAATTAACCTCTTTTATTGGCAATTAAGGGCAAAAAAATAAGAGAAGAAAAAAAAAAAAGATGAAGATGAGAATAATGCAGAGACTTCTTTTATGACTCAAAGCATGCAGTAAGTATTATTTAGTATGTCATATTTCTTTTTTTTTTCTTACATTTCAAAGCATATAAATTCGTTTTTGTACACTAATAGTATGTTATTCGTTTTCTCCTCTCTTGAAATCGAACAAATCCCAAAAAGTTATATAGACAAGATGTTGTCTATCTAAGATTGTATAGAGTTCAGATCGGTTATAGTTGCAGAATGACAAGATGTTGTTGCTCGACAGGGAACGCATGCATGCATTCATGCATATGAATCAACTAAACAATCCTCTTCTCTTTCAGGACATGTGAACTTTTTCTTGCACAACCTGTTTACTTTGCATTACTAAGTCAAAGTGAATTTGTCTATGACATGTTATACCTTCTCATAACAATTTTAATATTGTCTCCCAAGAAATCATTTCTTGCTGTTTCATTCACAATGACAGAAAATTCTACTAACAAAAAACCCTCTATTTCATGATATTTAATCGCAGCATTGGACACATGAAAGACAAAAATTTTCATTCAACTTCTCTTCTCTTATCTACGAACAGTTCCTCTTCTTCACCGCATGGCCGAAGCGTATTAGAGTAAGGGATCAATGGGGAACTGCATCCCAGCCATCCCAGCTTCTTGAGTTCTCCATCATTTATATCATAGCTATATGCCTCGCTATCTACGGTGAAAACAAGTGACGTGGTCATCGCCACCTCTCTCAGCACGACGCAGCTCACGTTGCGGGGTTTCCTGAACCCTAACTGGCCCAAGCTCACCTCATGCGCCCTCACCCATCCTGGCGGACCGTCGTTTGTCTTCCTCAGCAGCCACAGTCCGATCACCCAAGTACACGTTTCGTAATGCATTAGGCACAGCGACTTCCCCTCCCACATGCCTATTCCGATCGTGTCCGAGCGGGCGACGGCTGCTTCTTTCGGCAGAGGGATGATCTGCGTGCGCTCCTTTCTCACATCAAAGGCGACGACACACTGGTCGATCTCGTTCGAGAACGAATTTGACGATGCCCAGAACACGACGTCGTCGCAGATCACCGGGTGCTCCAAATGTAGTTCCAACCAACCGAAGTCGAGTTCCTTGTCCATCGTCCACACCCTCGCAGACGAGTCATAGACCTGACAGCGGTGCAACTTGCTCCTTACTGAGTGCCGTGAAAGGTAGACCAACCTGTAGCCTTTCGTCACCCCATCTCCATCGTTCAAGAATCTCACCGCGATGCCACCCCATTTACAATACTTGCCCGGCGGGGAGGGTAGCTGGCACCGAGTACCACGGACCGGGTTGTAGACGAATAAGGCACCATCTGTCTTATGCAACACAAAGACGAGGCCACCAGCTGACCCAACGATTTTGCATTTGCGGAACAAGAATTCGAGGCTGCTTCTGGGCACACCGGCGTAGGGGTCAACGAGGCAGAAGGCTCCAGAAAAGGCGCTGTCGTGGGGAAAGAAGCCGGAGATGACATTGTTGTGGTACGACTGTGAAAGGAGAAAATGAGAATCTGATGAGAGCTGGCGAAAGGTCTTGCAAACAGAGAGGAGCCTAAAGAAGGTCTTTGCTGGGAGGTAGGAGAGGATCTCTGCCAGCAAGTTATCGGGAAGGGGACGACCGCTACTTCCGAGGTTGGTGCTATGGGTGCTATTGAGCGTACCATCATCCATTCCAACGATCAGAGATTTGAAAGAGTCCAACTTATTGTCCATTATATAGAGAAGTAAGAGGGAAGGATGACGACTCTTAGTGTGAGAAGATATCCAACTCTCCTCGTTTGAAACAGAGAAATGTTTCGAGGACCGATTGCCATATTCATGTACTCTTTCCATGAAAATATATATATATATTTATTGTATTACAATAAAGGGAAAAACATATCATTTTCATATATTTTTATGAAAATGGCAATAAGTAATTACATTTAATATTACCATTTCAGACATCATATGAAAATAGTAGTTAATTATTAGATTTAGTGTGATCCTTCAGAGCACTCCCCTCTGTTAGACATTATCCATGATATCTAACTTGCCAAGTAAATGAAAAAATTGATTTGAATTAAGAGCCTTAGTTATCAATAAGATCAATAGATAGTGAAAAAATCATTAAACTTTGTTACTTGAGATGGTAAGTTTTGATTAGACGTTTCTATTTTAAAATCAATAATATATGTATATATTGAAACTCTTATTTAAACTTTGTTACTTGACTATTAAGACATTAAAGATTTATTATTAGACTCAAAAACTAATTTGTAGTGATTATATTAATTTGTAAGGACCCAAATTATATTGTAGAACTTTGCAAGGAAAATTATGTAAAAATGCCGCAGCCTGTCATACGCCGCCGCAGCCGTCCTCATCGGCATTCCTGGGTGCGTTCATGTGCCACGCGGCGCTCCTAAAGTTCTACAATATAATTTGGGTCACAAAGAGAGATTCACAACGGCGGAAACCCGCCTAGATGTTCTTGAAGCGAGCATGGAGGAACTCTACCATGGCCAACAAAAACTAGTTGGGGTAGAGAGCTCGCAAGAGGAAGCGGAGTCCAGGATCGACAAGGTCGAGGCCCTAGTCGACCGACTGTCTGATGACACCAAAGACTCCGTGCAACACTTACAGGATGTTGTGGCGGAACTCACTTCAAAGGTGGCCATGCTCGCAAGAACACTAAATGCGGGAGGAAGCAACACCCGCGTTGCACTGCCACAAAATTTGAGGGCACCCGAGCCTCATGGATATGGAGGGGCCAGAGATGCCAAAGAGCTCGAGAACTTTCTGTTCGACATGGAACAATACTTCCGAGCTACGAGGCCCGATTCTAAAGATACCAAAGTTTCTATAGCAACAATGTATCTGAACGGAGATACGAAACTTTGGTGGCGAACCCGTTGGGAGGAGATCCAACAAGGCCGGTGTCGAGTCGACACATGGGAGGACTTGAGTTCGTCGCAAGAAGGAAGTTGAGACAACTCCGCCAGAGTACCACCATCCGAGACTATGTGAAACAATTTTCTGCACTAATGCTGGACATACAGGACATGTCCGAGAAGGACAAGTTGTTCAGCTTCCTCGATGGTTTGAAGCCATGGGTTCAACAGGAGCCAAATCGAAGGAATGTTACCGATGTGGTCGGGGCAATTGCTACTGCAGAAAGACTCACCGACTTTGTTTCCTCCGAAGACCCAGGGAGAAGGAAACAATCTTCAGGCAATCGCCCTCCAAAACATTCTCAAGGGAAGGAGCTCGGGGGCGAACAAAAGAAGAAGAGTTCCCACAAAGGGCCAAACCCGAAAGGCAAGACCTCAAAACCTAAAGGATGTTTCTTGTACGGAGGACCGCACATGGTGAGAGAGTGCCCACAAAAACAAGCACTCAATGCTTTGACGGCTTCCATCCAACCCCCCCGATCGGACAAGGGCAAAGCTGTTGCTCTTACTTCGAGCAGTTCTGAATCCAACAGCGATGACGAGGAGTCGCAAGGACCCCGAATGGGAGCAATGCGTTTGTTGAACGTCATGCGGGGTCAAGTGGGGGAGAACATCAAAACAAAGCTACAAAAAGAAGGAAGTAGTGAGCTGATGTATGTGGACATCAAGCTAAATGGCCAAACGACCCGTGCAATGGTGGACACGAGCGCTACCCACAACTTCATAGCCGATCGAGAAGCACAACGACTTGGGTTGATATTGGAGAAGAGCCCAAGCCGAATGAAGGCGGTGAACTCGGAGGCCAAGCGAATCTCCGGGTTGGCGAAGGGTGTTCCCATCAAAATCGGGACATGGAGCAGGAACACCAACATGATGGTCGTGCCATTGGATGACTTCCAAGTGATCCTTGGAATGGAGTTTATGCACCCGGCAAAGTTGGTGCCAATGTCGTTCTTGAACTCCCTATGTATGATGGGAGGCGAGGACCCCTGTGTGGTTCCCATCTCTCGGAGAGGAACCAAGGAGCCCTGACACATATCGGCATTACAACTGAAGAAAAGGGTGCGAAAAGGCGAATTGACATTCATGGCTGCTATGAAGCTAAAGCCACTCAACGAGAAGGCCATTCAAGAACCTGCTGCGGTGGCGAACGTCCTGAAAGAGTTCAAGGACGTTATGCCACCCGAGTTACCGAAGACTCTTCCACCACGCAGAGGCATGGATCACAGCATCGAGCTGGAGCCAAGAGTGAAGCCTCCAGCGAGACCACCCTACCGCATGCCCCCGCCAGAGTTGGCAGAACTCAGGAAGCAGTTAAGTGAACTGCGGACTTGTTCGACCAATTGGGCAAAGCTAAGTATTTCTCAAAACTCGACCTTCGGTCGGAGTATTGGCAGGTGCGCATTGCTGAAGGCGACGAAGCGAAGACTACCTGTGTGACCAGGTATGAAGCGTTTGAGTTCTTGGTGATGCCTTTCGGCTTAACCAACGCTCCGACCACATTCTGCACTCTCATGAACCAGCTATTCAAGGAGTATTTGGATAAGTTCGTGGTCATCTACTTGGACGATATCGTCGTCTACAGTCAAACGCTTGAGGAGCATGTCAATTACCTTCAGACGATTTTCAAGGTTCTCAGGGAGAACACTTTGTTCGTGAAAAGGGAGAAATGCTACTTTGCTCAAACTGAGATATTATTCTTGAGACATCGAATCGGTGATGGCACCATTCGGATAGATAAGTCGAAGGTGCAAACAGTTGCAGAATGGCGAACTCCAAAGAAGGTGCTAGAGTTGAGATCCTTCCTTGGTTTCGTCAATTATTATCGATGCTTCATAGCGGGATATTCGAAGCGTGCAACCCCACTAACGAAGTTGCTGAAGAAGGAGCAGCCTTGGAAGTGGTCTGACAAATGTGAAATAGCATTCCAAGATATGAAGGCTGCTGTTATAGAAGAACCAGTGCTCAAATTGCCAAACTATGGGGAGCCTTTTGAAGTCCATACAGATGCTTCAGACTTCACTATTGGGGGAGCACTCATGCAGGAGGGTCATCCGGTGGCCTACGAGAGCCGCAAACTCAACGAGACCGAGCGGCGGTATCCATTGCATGAGAAGGAGATGACAGCAGTGATCCACTGTCTACGAGTTTGGCGACACTATCTCCTCGGATCGCGATCTATGCTGAGGACGGACAACATCGCTCTGAGCTATTTCCAAACTCAGAAGAAGCTCTCCCTAAAGCAGGCGCGTTGGCAGGACTTCCTGGCTGAATTTGATATGACAATGGAGTATAAGCCTGGGAAGGCAAATGTCGTGGCCGATGCATTGAGTCGGAAGGTGGAGCGTGTGAATGCCGCCCAATTGGAGGGCGGAAACCAAGCAAGTCAGTTGCACTCCAACTTCCTTTCCAGAATCAGGGATGGACTGTATAGTGACCCCCAAGTAGTTATCCTAATGCAGCTCATCAAAGAAGGCAAGGCACGACGATTTTGGGTCCAGGAGGGACTCGTTTACACAAAAGGGAATAGAGTTTATATTCCCCGAGTGGACAATTTGAGGCGTGAACCCTTAAAAGAGTGTCACGATTCCCTTTGGGCTGGACACCCAGGCATTCACAGAACGTTGGCTCTCGTGGAGAGGGCCTTCTACTGGCCGAAGATGGGGACTGATGTGGAGGAATATGTTCGAACATGCCTTACTTGCCAACAAGACAAGGTGGAGCAGCGGAAGCCGGTGGAACTTTTGGAGCCGTTGCCCGTACCAGAAAGGTCGTGGGAGAGCATTTCCTTGGATTTCATATCAAGCTTGCCACTTGTAGGGAGACTTGGATTGATACTCGTGGTGGTCGATCGGTTTTCAAAGTATGCAACTTTCATTGCTGCTCCCCTACACTGTTCAGCAGAGGAGGCGGCCAAGCTTATGATGAAGATTGTGGTGAAGTATTGGGGAGTCCCACACAATATCATTAGTGATCGAGATGCTCGGTTCTTGGGAAGATTCTGGACCGAGCTATTCAAATTGTTGGAGTCGAAGTTATACTTCTCTACAAGCCTCCACCCCCACACGGATGGCCAGACTGAAAGGATAAACTCACTCCTGAAGCAATATCTCCGGCACTACGTGAGTGCCAACCAACGAGATTGGGTGAAGCTGTTGGACATTGCCCAATTCTCCTACAACTTGCAGCGGAGCTCTGCATCCAACAAGAGCCCCTTCGAGATCATCACAGGACAACAACCGTCAACTCTGCACACCATGGCAATTGGGTATACTGGGAGTAGTCCATCAGCCTATCATTTCACAAAAGAGTGGCATCGAAATGCAGATATTGCGCGGGCTTACTTGGAGAAGGCGGCAAAAATGATGAAGAAGTGGGTAGACTTGGGAAGGCGACCACAAGAGTTCAAAGTTGGCGATTTGGTGTTGGTAAAGCTCCAACCGGCATCACTCCAATTCTTTAGGAACAAAGTCCACAAAGGATTGGTGCGCAAGTATGAAGAGCCCTTCCCAATTATCAGCAGGTTAGGCAACGTCTCTTACAAGTTGCAGCTGCCGGCGTGGTTCAAAATTCACAACGTTCTTCACGCCAGCAACCTAAAAGCCTACCACTTGGACCCGCAAGATGCTTCCCGAAGTGTTCCAACTCGGCTACCTCCCATCACAACCTCCTACGAGAAGTGAGTTGAAACCATTCTGGCGGACCGCAAGATAAAGCTACCCAACGGAGCTAAGCAGATAAAGTACTTGGTGAAGTGGTGAAAGCTTCCCCGAACAAAAGCCAGTTGGGAGCCTGAAGACGCCTTGCGACATGAAGAAGAAATCATCAACAACTACCAACAAGCGTCGACGAGGGCGTCGACAGTTTAAGTGGGGGAGAATGTCACGAACGATCGTCGCGCACTCGCAACAACTCCGTTCAACGAACCGTTCGTCGCTCACACCTACATGTACAGCTGTTTGACAGCATGTTTTCTCTTAGTTTTGGGTTATTTTGCTTGTAAAAATGTAAGTTCGAACAAGCTGCAGCGTTACAAAGCGATCGCTCACCGAAACGAGCAAAACAGCCTAAAACAGCTCCGTTTTCGCGTGCCGCGGGCTGATTTCTGGAATCTGCCTATGCTCACCAAAACGTCAGCCATCTCAGCCCCTTTGAACCCCCCGGGTGGCACAGGGCTGGATGGGGCTTCGGATATATACCGGGCGTTGAACACTCTTTCGCAAGTTCGCAAGTTCGCAAGTTGCCTTGATGGGAACTTGTTGTCGCGCCCGGGACCAGGTGAGTGGTTGTTTGTGGGCTTGCAGCTGTTCGTTCAACCTTCTAAAGCCCTTGTTTTCCCCCTCTCCCTCTTTTCTCTTGTGCACGCAAGGTGCTCGCTGAATTGCTTGTAAAGCTTCCCCTTTTCGCGAGATGTCGGGACTTGTCCGCCGCTCGTTCTTTCGAACTAATCAACTTTATTCTTTTACAGGTCCTTCGGGACTTGCGAGAGGTTACAAGTGGGCTGATCCTCGCGGAGCAATATCGCAAGGGCGAAGCGCGACTTAGGCAATGCAAGCTAAGTTCGCGTCTTTGCCGCAAAGGTGACCCGCGACTTAGACAACGCAAGCTAAGTTCGCGTCTTTGGCCGCAAGGATGCCTCACGCCTTAGGCAATTCCAGCTAAGGCCGTGACACTATGTCACTTGCTAAGATTGCAGCTTTTAATTGCCATCCATGTGGTCACTCCCTCCATCACATTATGATACCAGCTCCATATGTTCTGCCATCTCCTACATTTACTTACTGTACACATGAATTAATAACTTGGATCTCAAACTGTACCCAGCTCTCACCCACATTAGGTTGATTTCTGCAGAGGAAACGAAAGAAACATTGCAGAAACAGGACCAGCTATTGGACACTATTCGTTCTCATTTGGCACCCTAAAGAAACAAATATTGGTGATTCGTTAGCCTGCAATCTTCGTAAGGTGTGTCTTCCTAGGCCATAAAAGTTAAAATTATGGTGCCCTTTCTACAGGAATCTCTTCCTTCTACCTGCTGGATTCTTAACAAGATGCAGAAATTTAGAAGGGTTGTGAGGTACTGTCTGATCTAGAATCATGTGATATACCTTAACTTCCCATCTGTCTCTGCACAGACACTGATGGACCGTAACAACTATTATGAGGGAATTCCACAAGTTTGCATCCCAAGACACAGTAAGTAATTTGGGTTCCTCGACGGTGTTAGATTGCAGAACGACTAAAAGCAAGAACCCAAGAGAACTGTCCGATATATGTACACATTGCAGCATGATGTGGAGGACAGTTCTCCTCATGTTACACAAAGTGCTTGATGGTCTTTGTTTCGTCTAAGGAAGAAAAGAAAACAATAAAAGGAAATAAAATCTTTTACCAGGCACACGGGAAAACAGAAGGGGAACAGAAGGAGTTACAGGAGATTGGTGAAGAAACTTCAGATCAAACTACACGAATTCTCTTCTTGGGAGGGAGAGGAAGGAAGACCGAGGTAAGATCGGGAGTAACGGCGTGGAATTCCATGGAAGGAGCCGGCGGTACCCTCTTCGCCGGCTTCGGCTTTCTCTTCGCCGGCGTACAAACAAGGACGGGCTTGAGAACGGTCTCTTCCGCCTTTTGGTGTGACGCACTCTTCCTCTTCGGTTTCGGCAGCATCGGGACGGCCTTCCACGGGCTTGTCCCGCGTCGGCGCAGTCTTTATGGGCGGAAGCAGAGGCAATTCACCTACGACGACGACGACCGCCTCGGAGCCCATGGCTGCGGAGATCAAGAACTGAAGACGAAGGCAGTGGAGGCCACAGGATTCCCTTGAGAGGAGCAAAGAGAAGCACACCTCACAAGGTGGTCGGCTCGGAGAGGAATCCTTGTGGTGGAGGAGAAGAGGAGAAGAAGCTGAGCAGCAAATTTGGAGGGAGAGGGAAGGGCGAAGGAGTAAATTGGAGGAGCGAGGCAGCAGCTTCGACGTTGTGGCATCTCTACGGCTGTCCTCGACAAAAGAGAAATGCCAGGATCCACGTCTTAACGCCGCTTTCGGCACCCTCCTCCATTTCCCCGGTGAACCAACTTTTCGTCTCCTTTTTTCTGTTCTCGCTGCTCTGCTGAAAGCGTCGTCGGCAGTGGGCTGCGGACGACAACAAAGCATTAAATAACCGGTTAGTGTGGAGAGAGAGAGAGAGAGAGAGAGAGAGGCACCATACTCGATCAACTTGTTCATTCCATCGGTCGTTGTCCCCAACTCCATTAGCCTTCTTTTGGTTTATTTTTCTCTTCCTTTTTTTTGTGTCCGAGTCAAGAAAGGTTGTGTCGACAACAGACGAGGAGAATATGAAGGCTAAGGTAGACTCTTTTGCACGAGGCAAACTGTGTAGGGTTAATAAAAAGTAACTTCGATGTTCCTATCCTTCTTGGATGCCATGGGACCTATAATTTTTGTTAATGGGCGCAAACAACAAATTAATAGGTTAGATTCTATTCTATTCTATTCTATTCAAACACATCCGCGCATCTGCCACGCTAGATAAGACATGGGCATGACCCTTTGATGGATCAATCACGAAGAATGGTTATACGGCTTTACCTTTGAATCTACGTCAAAATGGTCAAAGTTACCATGGAAACTATCACAATCAAACTCCACTATGTATCATTAGACACTTCAATTCTGTATCCATGTGAAACTAATCTTCCTGCCAACATTTATAATACAAACTCAATAAGAGACCTTCTTTCATGGGTCTCATTTTGCTTTCATAGGGGGCATATCAAAATTGTTCCTTGAGGCTTAAATTACCAAACTTGAGCTACTTTAATTGCAGGAGTAAATTCCAAATGGTAAAAATGGTATGTATATATAAACGACTATTCAGGAAGAAATTTAGGCACTCTAACCAAACAATCTTATTGATTATTCTAACAAAAGTGAAAACAGCATGATACAGACTCCACTAAACCATTACAGATAACAAAGCGATAACAAAGATCAAGCAGACAATTTGTACCTATTGCTGCTCGGTTGTGTTATCAAGGCTAGCCAAGAAACTGTACCACGACACCAAGTGATGTTGTCAGAACTACCCCTTTGATAGGCCTCCTGTAACAGTTTCTTTGCTGCTTGTTCTGGATCTTGTAGGGGTTTGACAATAGCTACCACCGCCTCCTGAATTTGGAACCAAATGAAAAAGAAAGGGTTCAATCTTCGGAGATGATATTTCAGGTACCTACTTTTTTTTTTGTTTTTTGTTATTTTCTTCTTTTAAAGTATACCTCATTCGTTCGTGACAACATCCCACAATCAGTCACTTGCAAGGATGAGGAATTCGAGAGATCCATCAACCGCTTCCACCTGCATTCAACAGTAGTCGAAGCAGTCAAAGGCATTACTGTCAGATGATGATATGTCTCGAGTCTTGAAGACAATAACATTGTAGGAATAAAGTGATAGGTCAGAGATCAAACATGAATTTCTGGATCTGCGACAACAAACTGTTTCAGGTGCCTATCACCAAATGCACGAGAAACGGCAAGAACACCACCGACACGCCATGTCCCTGCAGTTACAGTTGATCAGTATTTATATAACGAAATGATCTAAACTGATAAAAAATGATGGAGGAGATCAAGTACCAGCCCACATTACAAAGCCCCCAGCATCCTCAATCCTTTGCTCTCTCATCTGTTTGGTCAGGCTTGTGATCCCTTGAGACAGCTATAGCTGCAAAAGTTACAAAAAATAGCGTGAGCCGAGTTCCTAGTAAAGAACTAAACTTTTAAGAGGCTCAATCAATAATTCAATACAAGATTCTGGTGATTGTATTCTATTTCAGATACTGAATTTGTTAAAAACAGAACCTTCAAGCACATCCAGAGAAAATCATCTCCATATTATCACCATCAAAATAGAGTGATTGGTTTAATTATGAGAGCTCACATCAACCAAGTACCACAACAGGTTGATTTGCCAGGTCTCTGTTGTTCAAAGTACCAAGAACTGGCTTTTGACCATGATGCACGAGGGACAAAAGGTTTCTTTCTCTAAATTACCAAGCAATCAGAAGAATTGCCGTTGCAATCTACTGCACAAACTAGAAGCAAAACTTACCATATGGGGAACAAAAGACTTTTTTCTCTAAATTATGAAGCACCCAGAAGTTCGTTTGGTCAACTACTCTATCATGATCAGAAAATTGCTTTTGCAATATATTGTAAGAACCAAGAAACAGAACTTGCAAGTAAAATGGGTGCTCTACAAGAAATTGGCACAACTGTTTGCCTCAGAAAAGGACTTGTTGCAACTGATGCCACTGAAAAACCAAGAATCAGATGTTTGTATCAAGAGGTTCATAGAATACATAAACTTTTGTATTAATTGAGCACAAGTTGAGATGCCAAACTCGATTTAACAAAGAAAAAGTGGGAAAAAAAAAACAACGAAAATTAGAACCACAAGCAGCTTTTAATATGCTAAATAAAAAGTCTTTATTAGTTACAATTTTCAAGATAACTGGATCGAGTGATGCAACAAATTCTAGATTGATTTTTCGACCCAATCAATTGAAATGAGAAGAGATTGCATGGATATCTTATAAAGAATACAGAACAACCTCAACGGGCATAAGAACAAACATAAACAACAGGATTCAATGACAACAAGTATGTCAACAGCACCACACAGTACTGTTTATTGCCATTCATAAATCAATCAGAAATTTGAATCTAGTTAGAAGGCAATAATCTCAAACTAAAGATGACCACATATAGTAATTGAACCATGAGATGAACAAATGGGCAAGCAAACATCCAAACAAAAGCAAATGGTAGATCACGGATAATGATTATGGAAATATGTAAAATGTTAAATACCAAGCTCTACATACATGAGGGATGATTTTTGATAAAAAATATGTAAATTTGGCAAGAAAAAATAATGGAGACACAATAATATCTACCTAAAGTTCCATATAAAAAATATATTCTTTAACACTGAACAAAACAAATAATGGAGAAATATGCTTATGACAAGCTTCAGGATTAAGGAAACATCAACTTCCATTGTCATCCTGTTTTGTCATTGGCGTGAATAGTTAAACTCCCGATCGTCGAAGTCTACGATTAGATGGTTTTGACAAGGGTCAATTCCAGAATGCAAGAAATATAACCAACAAAATGTGGACTGGAGGATAAAAGACCGTAGAATAATAAATCACACCAATAAAAATCCCATTTGTAGATTCCAAGACATGTCATACATCTAAAGTGGTACCAAAACCTACTATGTACAGCGCTAAATGGAAAGTTTCATCAAGGAACAACACTCAAGCGATGAACAAAAAATAGTTCTTAGATCATACATTAAAGACAAGATAACATGACTAAACTATTAGTATACAATTTCACCAAAAGTATGTAGCTATGAAACCACTGTAGCATCGATAAGTCATAAAGACATTAAGTGCAATGGCTTATAGAAGTAGCATAAAAAAGTGATTATTATTCTTTAAATAATGCTGTGTAAAAATTGGATAACTTAATATTAAGTTTCCAATCCTGTTTAACTTGCTAGTAAACTATTAATCTTCAAATCTCATTTCAAAAAGAGTACATGCAATACGAGAGCGTAATGAACTTTAGCACCTCATCCATCATCAACAATTTAAATCCTCATTTATCACCATAAGTGTGCAGTTTCAGCCATTTCTGAAGATTTTTTCGCAGGTTCAATTCTCCAATTTCAGGCTTAAATTCTGTGAATCCAAACAGGAATATGTTCTCTTTCTCCTTCCTGTCTATACTTTTTTATATTACTATATTTTTGAAGAATCTGAAACTATATGATTATTTGTTTCAATGTGTTCAGTACACCAGAGACACACAGAGCTACTATAGCATTTGGCAGGATCAAGAGAAGGCCAAAAAACTTTGTTGGTCTAGAACCTACATATATCCTAAGAACCTAGATGTCACTGGTGTCACATTCTAAATATTGCTCTTAAATAGGTTGGGTTGTCAGAATACAGTTAGTAAAAAAAAATGCAGTAAACTCCATCTAAATTGAGCCGGTTTAGTTCTAGATTAAGTACAGAAATCCGTTACACATAATTGATGATAAGAGAACTGATTTAAGGATGAGGGGCCTACCATCTCCTCCTCTACATATGACAGCTCTAGAGTCCCCAACATTTGCAACGAGCAAACGATCACCAACAAGGACAGCTGTTGATGCAGTTGAACCCGCCTCTCGGTTCTGGCTGTTCTCAGATTTCAAAAATTCTGCGTCCGTGTGGTTGTATGCATCAGCTGAAGGTAACAGCACAGATGAATTTCATAAGCCAAATATTATTGTTCTCTAAAAGCTCTTTCATAGTACAAAATGCAAATCAGCACCACCTATAGCTGATTTTGTATCGGTAATGAACTTTGGATGCCTGAGTAAGTTGCTGAAGAGGTTTTGTTTAACATACTCTGCTACTTGGGCACCGCCATGACCTACATAACCACTCATCAAAGCATCAAAGTCTAACGTTAGGATATTGAATGTATAAGCAACTCTCCACGAGAGAAATTTACCCTAGAAAAGGATTGAAAGAAGCAAGTTAATGAATGGGTTTTCTATGTCAGTTTTACCAAAAATTTGCAAATACAAAAAAAAAAAAAGATAAGACATTCTAAACATAACAAAGACAACAAAATACTGCAGAAATTTTACCATCAAAGACCCCAAACAAGCCAACAATTTCTCCATCAACGCTGTCAATTCGCGTCTCATAGAAGTCTTCCATCGAAGATCTTTTCCCCGGACAGCTTGCATACCCATAACCAAACTTCCCATCTTGACTGTCTTGAAAGAAATAAGCATGAGTTTTAATGTTAGATTGACACGCAAGAGTAGGATGTTTCTTTACAGCCTACTTTAGGCAACATATTCAACTGCAGATTCAAGAACCACAATTAACAGATAGGAAGCAGTTCTATGAGTTTATTCAGCGTAAAAGAACCATGTTTCCCATGTAAGTTCACACATCCATATCTGACGAACCATCTCATAACTTGTTTGTCAATTATTAAGGATCTAACTTATATTGAATTATTAAGGAATAAACGACTGTTTATACATAAAAAATAAATAAATAAATAAATCTCTTCCAATAACTAGCTAGTTTGTCTTCGAATTAGAACTCAAAATATATGAAGCGAATGCTAGCATAAGATCAGCTCGAAAATCGCACGAGATACGAAACATAAACAAATCTAGAAAAGAATATCGTAAGCCTTAATACGACTTCACAAGGAATAAACGAACGAGACCTGAGTCCTCCCCCGCTGACCGGAGCACCGTCTGCTTGAAGCCCACTGATGGAGTTCAAATACCCCATCTTCCCTCCGAAATATTCGCCCCCCAAACAAAGATCAAAGTGAGGGAAGATCCCACCGAAACCACCGAAACAAGAAGGCCGATCCAATCAGCCTGGAAAGAAACCCATGCCCGATTTCCTCACACTCGAATCAGCCGTCGATCCCCACCGCGACCAAATTCACCCCCTGCAATCGACATCCGATACCCCCTCCCCCCCACAAACGTTTACCACGTCGATCAACGGAAGCAATCTCGAACTCCAAAAAGAAAAGAGGGCAGATGAAGAGATCCTTCACCGAGAGACAGAGAGAGAGAGAGAGAGGAGACGCCGAGCACTGGTTTCGATCGCTGGCAACGGGGAAGAAACGTCGAGGGAGGAAACAACGGATTAATGGTGGGGGGTAGGCGGTGGGTTTTGAGTAGAAGTTAAAATGTATGAATGGATATGCTTAGGTCTCCATTTGGTACCGAAAATAAATAGATAAATAAATACACATGTCTCAAGAAAAATAACTTTAATTGAGCGTTAAAGTATAATTAATTAAGTTTAATTGACTAAATCGAAGATCTAATTAGCAATATATGAGCATACATAACAATGCTATAATAACAATCAAAACTTAAAAGGACAAAAAATGGTTGTAATAAATCATACATTTGTGTGTGAGAGGTCACTTCTATCTTTCCTTTGCGTGCTTGCATTGCTTAAGTGGTTGCCATCACGTAACCGCATGCCATCGTTATACTTGTCGCTTGTTTGGGTGTTCTTTTCGATGCATGATTATTCCATTTCTTATGAGATATATATATATATATCGGGAGGAAGCATAATATAATGCAGCTTAATTCCCGATGGAATTAACGTGATGAACACCGACATTTTCTCGAGCATAGTATATTAACATGATAGAGCTTTTTTTCTGGGGGATTACCGATGAAATCCATGTGGGGAAGACGAGCACGTCGTTGACTTCGATCGGAAGCTGTGGCGAGGATCGAAATGACTCAGGCAGTTGGCAAGTCAACGCCTCAATCCACCAATTTTTAGTGAGGATGAATGCGATGCAAATTCCCTGTTGCATTAATTTGGTGGTATTATATATAAACACAACAATTTTCATATTTATTGACTCGGTCAATCTCTGTAAGTCGATTGTCATTTGCCCCTCGAACAGCAATTTAATGCATATGAATGTGAGGGAATTCTCTCTTTTTTTTTTTTCTCCATAAAAGAGTCTCACGTTTTCAGAAATTTTCCGACATCAATTTTTTTTTTAACCTAATACCGATTACAATATTTTTAATACGATGTTATAGTATTTTAGTAATACCCAAAAAATAATATAATATAATATATTTATAAATATAATTATTTTGAAAATATTATTTTTTACAGTATTTTTATTTTATGTTATAGTATTTTTCATAATATAAAATATTATAACTATATTTTTTATTGCATTGACGATTGTTTCTTAGTATTACTGAAAATACTATAATTGGATCGATTCATCCAACTAGTCCACAGAAAAAGGAAAAAAAGAAAAAAAAAAAAAGGGTAGATAATTGGATATTTCAAGGATTAAGCAAAAAATTAAGCGCTATTAAAAATCTGAAAAATGAGAAGTTTCTTTTTTTAAAATCAATATGTGTATATATTGATTTATATGCTAAGTAAGCGGTGGTGGTTCGCTCGCCCGCGGCACCTCCCTTACGGCTTTCTTATTTAAGTTTCCGCGTCCCACCACCGTGCTTGTATGTATATATATACACATGTTCTTGTCATCCTCTGCGTCTTCTATCGACACAACTTTCTTCTTTAAGGACCGATTACCATATTCATAAACTCTGACCATGAAACTATATATATTTCATATTTATTGTATTAAAATAAAGTGAAAAAAATATCATTCTTCATATATTTTTATGAAAATGATAAATAGTAATTACATTTAAAATTACCATTTGAGATATCATATGAAAACCTCAGTAAGACATTATCCATGATGATAGGGGTAATAATGGCGACATGACGTGTCACGACGACTGCCCCACCTGGGCGCCACTCTGCCCAATGAGGAAGGCAATAACGCTGACTCGACACGCGCTGACGTCATCCACTATCAGGCAACGACTTCCGACCCCGTGCACTTGACCACGACAGGAGAGGACGACGACCGACCCTCGCCCATACCCTGCGACAGTCCGGTTCTCCACGCAACGTTAGTAACAGCGTCAGACGTCGTCAGAGGTACGATCCTGCCTCCCACAGGCGGGCACATCAGGTAACGCTAAACTACCCTATAAATACCCCCGAGTTCTAAACGAAAGGGGGGACTTCTCCACGGCAGAAAACTCCCTTCCACATCATCTGACTTGATCGTCGGAGGGGTCGGGCCGAGCTTCCGACCCGACCTGTGTGCAGGAACGAAGGCAAGGTCGCATCTCCCAGTCACCACGACGAGGCTTCACCCCCCACGCTACGTCCCATTCGGACCGCCGTGACCGGCCACCCCAGTTGTCCCGAGGAGCGCCGCGTCGGATCCCCGCGCATTCGGACCCGAACCAAGCCGCGTCGGCCCCGAGGCCACGGCATACAGTTGTTCCCCGTAACATTTTGGCGCTAGAAGGAGGGCATACTGCCCGAGACCTCCTCGGCCACAGCCTACCCGAGACCTCCTCGGCCACAGCTTGCCCGAGACTTCCTCTGCGCGGCCTGCCCGCCTAAGTAGCTCCTCGGCCACTGCCTGCCCGAGAGCTCCTCGACCCCATGCTGCCCGAGACCACTCCTGCGCGGCCTGCCCGCCTGAGGGGCCTACCACCCCTACAACCAAGCCCAACTTGACCGACGAACCACTACTTGAGGTTCCTCGGCCACCCAGAGCCACCACTGCACATCCAACCCTCGTCAATTGTCAAGCTCCATGATTCCCACACCCCTGGCAATGAACCGGCCTTCGCCCGACAGAGACGGTTCCTTAGAACCGAAGCCATGCCTCGGACTCGCCTTACGGCAACCGACGCATAACTTCCATTGGGGGGGGAATATGATGAGGGTAATAATGGCGATAAGACTCGGGCTGACGTCAGCTGTCTCGGATGACGCATCGCCCCTCGGTTGACCTGACAACACCTGGTCAAACAAGACCAGAACGCCAACCGAGGCACGTCACTATCCTACAGGAGCCCAGCCCCTCACGTGACGCCAACACTAGTGTCAGACGCTACCGGGAGTTCGATCCTGCTCCCTGCTAGCAGTCCTACGCACCACCTTCACTATAAAAACCCTTGCATGCCAAGGGAGAAAAGGAGGGAGAGGACAACACAAAAACACCCTCAAAACCACTCCACTCCACATCACTAACTTGATCGTTGGAAGGGTCAGGCCGAGCTTCCGACCCGACCTGTGTGCAGGAACGAAGACGAGGCGCCTCTCACCGGACGCACAGGCGAGGAGCCCCTTCCCAGAGGAAACGGCGACCCCCCTCCACGACCGAACCGACCCGAGCCGGCGACCTCTACAGTCCCGAGGAACCCCCCTGGGAGATCCCCGCCATTCGGACCCAGAACAAACCGCGTCGGCCCCGAGGCCACGGCGTAAAGTTGTTTGCACTAACACATGACATCTAACGTATCGAGAAAAAAAGAGGGAAAAGGAAGCAGAGGTTACTTGGTGTTCGGGGTTTTAGCATCATCCCATTTGAATCAAGATTTCGGTACTTTTTTTTGCCGGACAAGACTTCCTGAGATCTGACCACTGAATTAACCGACGATGAGTGATCTAATTATGAAGTTGCATGAGTTTTTTGCCTTTCCAAATCTAACTACAGATATAATTCCATTAAAGATTCTTATCTGTTGGGCACATAGCGCATTAGTTCAGCCCATAATGCTTTAATAACTCATAGCTCATATTAGTATTTTCTTTTCTTTTAACATAAATCCTAACTTTTTTAATCTAAACGTGTGCAGGTAAGGTTGAAAAAAGAGGACAATGACGATTGTGGACGAGGTTGAGAAGAAAAAAAAAAAAAGAAAGGAGAAACTGTAATATTGGCAATTAAGGGCAAAAAAAAAAAAAAAAAAAAGAGAGATGAAGATGAGAATAATGCAGAGGTTCCTTTTATGACTTAAAGCATGCGGTAAGTATTATTTAGTATGTTATATTTCTTTTTTTTCTTAAATTTCAAAGCATATGAATTCGTTGCCGACGTTGTATAGAGTGCAGATTGGTTATAGTTGCCGAATGACAAGATGTTGTTGCTCGACAGGGAACGCATGCATGCATGCATGCATATGAATCAACTAAACAATCCTCTTCTCTTTCAGGACATGTGAACTTTTTCTTGCACAACCTGTTTACTTTGCAGAACCTGTCTATGATATGTTATACCTTCTCGTAACAATTTTAATATTGTCTCCCAAGAAATCATTTCTTGCTGTTTCATTCACAATGGCAGAAAATTCTACTAACAGAAAACCCTCTATTTCATGATATTTAATCGTAGCATTGGACACATGAAAGACAAAAATTTTCATTCAACTTCTCTTCTCTTATCTACGAACAGTTCCTCTTCTTCACCGCATGGCCGAAGCGTATTAGAGTAAGGGATCAATAGTGGGTAACTGCATCCCAGCGATCCCAGCTTCTTGAGTTCTCCATCCTTTATATCATAGCTATATGCCTCGCTATCTACGGTGAAAACAAGTGACGTGGTCATCGCCACCTCTCTCAGCACGACGCAGCTCACGTTGGGGGGTTCCCTGAACCCTATCTGGCCCAAGCTCACCTCATGCACCCTTACCCATCCTGGCGGACCGTCGTTTGTCTTCCTCAGCAGCCACAGTCCGATCACCCAAGTACACATTTCGTAATGGATTAGGCACAGCGACTTCCCCTCCCACTTGCCTATTCCGATCGTGTCCAAGTAGGCGACGGCTGCTTCTTTCGGCAGAGGGATGATCTGCGTGCGCTCCTTCCTCACATCAAAGGCGACGACATAGTGGTCGATCCTCTCGTACGATTTCGAATGTGACGATGCCCAGAATACGACGTCGTCGCAGACCACCGGGTGCTCCAAATGTAGTTCCATCCGACCGAAGTCGAGTTCCTTGTCCATCGTCCACACCCTCGCAGACGAGTCATAGACCTGACAGCGGTGCAACGAGCTCCCTTCTGGGGTCCGTGAAAGGTAGACCAACTTGTAGCTTTTCGTCACCCCATCTCCATCGTTCATGAATCTCACCGCGATGCCGATGCCGCCCCATGTCCAATACTTGCTCGGCGGGGAGGGCAGCTGGCACCGAGTCCCACGGGCCGGGTTGTAGACGCATAAGGCATCATCTTTGTTATGCAAGACAAAGACGAGGCCACCCGCTGACCCAAGGATTACGACTTTCCTGTAGGACAAGAATTCGAGGCTGCTTCTGGGCACACCGGCGTAGGGGTCAATGAGGAAGAAGGGCCCAGGAATGTTGCGGATGTGGGGAAAGAAGCCGGAGATGACATTGTTGTGGTACGTCTGTGAAAGGAGAAAATGAGAATCTGATGAGAGCTGGCGAAAGGTCTTGCAAACAGAGAGGAGCCTAAAGAAGGTCTTTGCTGGGAGGTAGGAGAGGATCTCTGCCAGCAGGTTATCGGGAAGGGGACGACCGCTACTTCCGAGGTTGATGCTATGACTGCTATTGAGCATACCATCCATTCCAACCATCAGAGATTTGGAAAAGTACAACTGTCCATTATATAGAGAATAGAGAAGGCCGATGACTCTTAGTGTGAGAAGATATCGAACTTTCATCATCTGAAACTGAGAAATGTTTCGAGGACCGATTACCATATTCATGGACTCTTTCCATGATATATATATATATATATATATATATATATATATATATATATATATATATATATATATAGTATATTATATATATATATATATTCATATTTATTGTATTACATTAAAGCTAAAAACATATCATCTTCATATATTTTTGTGAAAATGACAATAAGTAATTACATTTAATATTACCATTTCAGACATCATATGAAAATAGTAGTTAATTATTAGATTTAGTGTGATCCTTCTAAGCACTCTCCTCTGTTAGACATTATCCATGATATCTAACTTGCCAAGTAAATGATAAAATTGATTTGAATTAAGAGCCTTAGTTATCACTAAGATCAATAGATAGTGAAAAGATCATTAAATTGCTCACGTTGCCTCTGATCACTACTTTTTCATAATTCAAATAAAGAAAATAATCATCTGAAAAAAAAAGCCATTTTTAGTTTCAAAATTTTCAGATAAACATAAGGATGCTAAAGATACAATAGTTGTGTGAGGGATTATTTTACTACTGATTTTGAATGTTTAAGGGTATTTTTAATTTATAGAATTGCTAATTTTTAAGGAATCTTGAAAAAAGAACATTCGACACTCGAGTAAATTGAAGACTTCCAAGTTAAGAATGCCAATATGAGCCTTAATTAAGAGTCTTAAGAATCAATCCACTTCAAACCATTTTTAGATAAATTAATTTGAGATGGTAGATTATGATACGAACAAAATGGACAAATGAGGGGTGACCATAACACCAAATCTTATCGCAATGTGACTTACATGAGTGTAGGACAAAAGCAAAATCCAATGTATTCGGGAAGATAGTGAGATTTGTTACAAGGATGATCAAATTAGGGTCGAAGTTGTGTCTTTTACTCCAATTTTTGGAATTAATCGATTGCTCAAACTTGGCCTACTCTACATATAATTTCTAATCTTAACTTTTCATACCCTTTGAATATAAGTAAATTTAAGATTTTCTAAGATCTATGGATTTTGGTAAAAAAGACTCGATCTAGATGACTACATAATTGAATTATTTAGTGGATGTTGGAATATCATAATGGTCCAACTGATTTTAATTTCATCATTTTCATCATAGGTGTATGCTTATTGATGATTGACTAAAGTTTTTCTTTTTCTTTTACTGATGCAAGACTCATAAAGTTATAAGTGGTTTTTAATCAATGTTATTATATAATTTAAATTATAAAATTCTTCCTAAAATCTTAATTGAACTTTTATTCCCCAAATTATCTCTCATGGGCAAACAATTTTTTACAATTAGCCAACGTTTAAGAGAATATTCTATCGACATAGGAGATTGTTGTTTTGGAGGTACAAATCTAGGGTAAAAGTCCTTTAGTGATAATTAAAATAAAAATTAAAAAAAAAAAACTTATGATAAATTATTTATTATCCCTCGATATGCTTTCATTCATTCATTCTGAAAATTGACCTTAGAGCTATTAAAGTAGCGAACCTTTGTCTTTTTATATTTATGTCATTATTACCCAAGTTGTTACATAAATTCTAAACCATGATTCCTCCCCATAAAATGCTTATTTCTGATTTTGATTGTAAAATTTTACAGATTCAACGATAACTTGATGATTAGAATGTTATGTTGTCTATTCAAATGAGGTAACTAAATCAAATTATGCATGATGACCAATATACAATAATTTATCTTTGTTTCTTGGATAACGAGAAGCCGAAATGATGAATTTAGTCAGGAATATTTTATTTATATTAATTTTTTAGTTATAAATTGTTACATTATACAAGAAAGAATATTACCACATTTAGGATTTTTTTCATTGGATTATAACATCATTCCATATATCAAAAGTCAAATAAATAAATATCACATTATTAATATATATAAATAATAAATATTTATTATAATTTTTTATTTATCAAAATATAAATTAAAAGTAGTCATAGGTTTTATTTAGAAATATAGTGATACTAACTCAAAAATAACTCAAAAATAAAATTCAACTAGCCCTAGTTAAAGGAATATTTGTTCTCAATTGAAATTTGGTATAGTATTATTGGTTGGTTACTTTAAAATTTTAAAATAAAGTAAAAAAATTCCGTAATACGAGGAGGAACCTTTATAAGGCAACTATAAAATAAATATATATTCAAAAGTTAATCATCATATTGACATATATCAAATGCTCGAAGGCATACTCGGAGGAACCTTTATAAACTCACAATAGTGAATGAAAATAAATCCATATTACACTCCTAACAACATAAATAATAGTATCTCTTACTCGTCAAAGTAAGGACATGTTGTTGAATCTCGGATTTTGATGATGAAATCAATTGATGTGTTTGTGATCTAATATGCATTTAAGTAACGCAGGACTAGCTTCGATCATAAAAGGCAAATTGATTAAAGTAGGAGAAATCAAACGTTAGGCCAAAGAGAACATATTAGAAGATTGGACGTCGGCTGGAGGATCGATCGACGTGTCGGTAGAAGGCTTCGTGTCATGAATTTAGGCATCGGGTTGAAGGATCAGACTTTACGCCAAGGAGATTGGAAGTTGCAAGAATCAACATGTCGATTGGGCAATACATCGAAGGATTGGACGAAGTGTCAGATGAACCAATGACATGTCGGACAACATAGGATTCGCTTGTAATCGACTATGTCTAGATTGAGTTAGTTTAGAGTCTAATTGAGTCAATTTAGAATGTAATTAGGTCAACTCAATTAGGGGATAATTAGGCATAAGTTAGGGCTGAGTTGGGTCGAATGGAATACCCACTCAGCCACTTAGAACCATGCTAGGCAGTGGCACCACCCATGGTGGGTGATAGAACCACTTGAAGCTCAACCTCCGAGGAGGTCCAGTCGATGGTACCGCCCAAAGTTGGCAGTGGTATCATCGGCCATAAAAGCTATCAAGCGATGTTACCACTAGAGCCTAGTCTCCGAGGCTCTGTCAAGTGGTGGTACCGCCAATATCCTAAAAATTGAGAATGAGACACTTTTAGGCTTCAATTTTTAATCTGTTTGGAGCCTATAAATACCTTTATCATCCCTGTTCAGATCACACAAGAATTGAGAACAAAAACAAAGATAAATTCTGTTGTAATCTTATGAGAGTTCTCCTTCTATAGTCTAAGGTTGATTTTTATTTAAGAGAGGAGTAAGTGGGGGTGTAAAGGTTCTCTCCTCAACTTGTCAAAAAGAGAATTGAGTTGTACGGGTAGTTGATCTTCGGTAATGGAAGCCGGTGGTCTCAACGAAAGAGCAATCAGAAGTGGACGTAGATCACGATAACCGAACTACTATAAAAATCTGGTTTGAATTTACTTCTTACTATTTACCTTTATTGCAAACTAAATTCATACTTTCACTAAGCTTCCGTACGCTTTCCAAGTTAATATTTTTTCGATACGATTTTTCATCGAACAAAATTTTTAAAACCAGTGATTTTAACGAAAGCACTAATTCACCCCCCCTCTTAGTACCGACTCAATCATAACACACGTTCTATCCAATAATAGATATAATAACTATCCGATCGTCATGTCTTATAACCTGTTAATCCTCAAAGGGAATCACCCTACCTGTCCTTAGTAGGAAAATAAAATCGTCTTATAACATGTTATGTCTATATAGAAATGAAATAATACATTGAAACATTTAAAGTTATCTTTCAAATATCATTAATGTTAAATAACATCAATTAGCTATCAATCAACTTGTATTATAACTCAATGTTTCAATTGAACTCGATTTAACTAGAACCTAATTTAATCGATCTCTAATCCTCATTTAATCGATTTTGAGAAGAGGTTACTTGGTGTTCTGGGTTTTAGCATCATCCCATTTGATTCAAGATT
>NW_027020335.1:7500-12500 GCF_036884655.1 Musa acuminata AAA Group
CCGGGTGGCACAGGGCTGGATGGGGCTTTCGTATATAGCAGGGACGGTGCTGCCTCTCGCTTCGCTCGCTGTCCGCCGCTCGCCGCTCGCTCGCGCAGCCAAAAATGGCCAGTTTTGGCCCGTTTTTGGGCCGTTTTAGCCAGTTTTTGGCCTGTTCTTGCATTGCGCGGTGACCGTCGAGAGCGGAGCAAAACGTCAGCCATCTCAGCACCCTGGAACCCCCCGGGTGGCACAGGGCTGGATGGGGCTTTCGTATAGCAGGGACGGTGCTGCCTCTCGCTTCGCTCGCTGTCCGCCGCTCGCCGCTCGCTCGTGCAGCCAAAAATGGCCAGTTTTGGCCCGTTTTTGGGCCGTTTTGGCCAGTTTTTGGCCTGTTCTTGCATTGCGCGGTGACCGTCGAGAGCGGAGCAAAACGTCAGCCATCTCAGCACCCTGGAACCCCCCGGGTGGCACAGGGCTGGATGGGGCTTTCGTATAGCAGGGACGGTGCTGCCTCTCGCTTCGCTCGCTGTCCGCCGCTCGCCGCTCGCTCGTGCAGCCAAAAATGGCCAGTTTTGGCCCGTTTTTGGGCCGTTTTGGCCAGTTTTTGGCCTGTTCTTGCATTGCGCGGTGACCGTCGAGAGCGGAGCAAAACGTCAGCCATCTCAGCACCCTGGAACCCCCCGGGTGGCACAGGGCTGGATGGGGCTTTCGTATAGCAGGGACGGTGCTGCCTCTCGCTTCGCTCGCTGTCCGCCGCTCGCCGCTCGCTCGTGCAGCCAAAAATGGCCAGTTTTGGCCCGTTTTTGGGCCGTTTTGGCCAGTTTTTGGCCTGTTCTTGCATTGCGCGGTGACCGTCGAGAGCGGAGCAAAACGTCAGCCATCTCAGCACCCTGGAACCCCCCGGGTGGCACAGGGCTGGATGGGGCTTTCGTATAGCAGGGACGGTGCTGCCTCTCGCTTCGCTCGCTGTCCGCCGCTCGCCGCTCGCTCGTGCAGCCAAAAATGGCCAGTTTTGGCCCGTTTTTGGGCCGTTTTGGCCAGTTTTTGGCCTGTTCTTGCATTGCGCGGTGACCGTCGAGAGCGGAGCAAAACGTCAGCCATCTCAGCACCCTGGAACCCCCCGGGTGGCACAGGGCTGGATGGGGCTTTCGTATAGCAGGGACGGTGCTGCCTCTCGCTTCGCTCGCTGTCCGCCGCTCGCCGCTCGCTCGTGCAGCCAAAAATGGCCAGTTTTGGCCCGTTTTTGGGCCGTTTTGGCCAGTTTTTGGCCTGTTCTTGCATTGCGCGGTGACCGTCGAGAGCGGAGCAAAACGTCAGCCATCTCAGCACCCTGGAACCCCCCGGGTGGCACAGGGCTGGATGGGGCTTTCGTATAGCAGGGACGGTGCTGCCTCTCGCTTCGCTCGCTGTCCGCCGCTCGCCGCTCGCTCGTGCAGCCAAAAATGGCCAGTTTTGGCCCGTTTTTGGGCCGTTTTGGCCAGTTTTTGGCCTGTTCTTGCATTGCGCGGTGACCGTCGAGAGCGGAGCAAAACGTCAGCCATCTCAGCACCCTGGAACCCCCCGGGTGGCACAGGGCTGGATGGGGCTTTCGTATAGCAGGGACGGTGCTGCCTCTCGCTTCGCTCGCTGTCCGCCGCTCGCCGCTCGCTCGTGCAGCCAAAAATGGCCAGTTTTGGCCCGTTTTTGGGCCGTTTTGGCCAGTTTTTGGCCTGTTCTTGCATTGCGCGGTGACCGTCGAGAGCGGAGCAAAACGTCAGCCATCTCAGCACCCTGGAACCCCCCGGGTGGCACAGGGCTGGATGGGGCTTTCGTATAGCAGGGACGGTGCTGCCTCTCGCTTCGCTCGCTGTCCGCCGCTCGCCGCTCGCTCGTGCAGCCAAAAATGGCCAGTTTTGGCCCGTTTTTGGGCCGTTTTGGCCAGTTTTTGGCCTGTTCTTGCATTGCGCGGTGACCGTCGAGAGCGGAGCAAAACGTCAGCCATCTCAGCACCCTGGAACCCCCCGGGTGGCACAGGGCTGGATGGGGCTTTCGTATAGCAGGGACGGTGCTGCCTCTCGCTTCGCTCGCTGTCCGCCGCTCGCCGCTCGCTCGCGCAGCCAAAAATGGCCAGTTTTGGCCCGTTTTTGGGCCGTTTTGGCCAGTTTTTGGCCTGTTCTTGCATTGCGCGGTGACCGTCGAGAGCGGAGCAAAACGTCAGCCATCTCAGCACCCTGGAACCCCCCGGGTGGCACAGGGCTGGATGGGGCTTTCGTATAGCAGGGACGGTGCTGCCTCTCGCTTCGCTCGCTGTCCGCCGCTCGCCGCTCGCTCGTGCAGCCAAAAATGGCCAGTTTTGGCCCGTTTTTGGGCCGTTTTGGCCAGTTTTTGGCCTGTTCTTGCATTGCGCGGTGACCGTCGAGAGCGGAGCAAAACGTCAGCCATCTCAGCACCCTGGAACCCCCCCCGGGTGGCACAGGGCTGGATGGGGCTTTCGTATAGCAGGGACGGTGCTGCCTCTCGCTTCGCTCGCTGTCCGCCGCTCGCCGCTCGCTCGTGCAGCCAAAAATGGCCAGTTTTGGCCCGTTTTTGGGCCGTTTTGGCCAGTTTTTGGCCTGTTCTTGCATTGCGCGGTGACCGTCGAGAGCGGAGCAAAACGTCAGCCATCTCAGCACCCTGGAACCCCCCGGGTGGCACAGGGCTGGATGGGGCTTTCGTATAGCAGGGACGGTGCTGCCTCTCGCTTCGCTCGCTGTCCGCCGCTCGCCGCTCGCTCGTGCAGCCAAAAATGGCCAGTTTTGGCCCGTTTTTGGGCCGTTTTGGCCAGTTTTTGGCCTGTTCTTGCATTGCGCGGTGACCGTCGAGAGCGGAGCAAAACGTCAGCCATCTCAGCACCCTGGAACCCCCCGGGTGGCACAGGGCTGGATGGGGCTTTCGTATAGCAGGGACGGTGCTGCCTCTCGCTTCGCTCGCTGTCCGCCGCTCGCCGCTCGCTCGCGCAGCCAAAAATGGCCAGTTTTGGCCCGTTTTTGGGCCGTTTTGGCCAGTTTTTGGCCTGTTCTTGCATTGCGCGGTGACCGTCGAGAGCGGAGCAAAACGTCAGCCATCTCAGCACCCTGGAACCCCCCGGGTGGCACAGGGCTGGATGGGGCTTTCGTATAGCAGGGACGGTGCTGCCTCTCGCTTCGCTCGCTGTCCGCCGCTCGCCGCTCGCTCGTGCAGCCAAAAATGGCCAGTTTTGGCCCGTTTTTGGGCCGTTTTGGCCAGTTTTTGGCCTGTTCTTGCATTGCGCGGTGACCGTCGAGAGCGGAGCAAAACGTCAGCCATCTCAGCACCCTGGAACCCCCCGGGTGGCACAGGGCTGGATGGGGCTTTCGTATAGCAGGGACGGTGCTGCCTCTCGCTTCGCTCGCTGTCCGCCGCTCGCCGCTCGCTCGTGCAGCCAAAAATGGCCAGTTTTGGCCCGTTTTTGGGCCGTTTTGGCCAGTTTTTGGCCTGTTCTTGCATTGCGCGGTGACCGTCGAGAGCGGAGCAAAACGTCAGCCATCTCAGCACCCTGGAACCCCCCGGGTGGCACAGGGCTGGATGGGGCTTTCGTATAGCAGGGACGGTGCTGCCTCTCGCTTCGCTCGCTGTCCGCCGCTCGCCGCTCGCTCGTGCAGCCAAAAATGGCCAGTTTTGGCCCGTTTTTGGGCCGTTTTGGCCAGTTTTTGGCCTGTTCTTGCATTGCGCGGTGACCGTCGAGAGCGGAGCAAAACGTCAGCCATCTCAGCACCCTGGAACCCCCCGGGTGGCACAGGGCTGGATGGGGCTTTCGTATAGCAGGGACGGTGCTGCCTCTCGCTTCGCTCGCTGTCCGCCGCTCGCCGCTCGCTCGCGCAGCCAAAAATGGCCAGTTTTGGCCCGTTTTTGGGCCGTTTTGGCCAGTTTTTGGCCTGTTCTTGCATTGCGCGGTGACCGTCGAGAGCGGAGCAAAACGTCAGCCATCTCAGCACCCTGGAACCCCCCGGGTGGCACAGGGCTGGATGGGGCTTTCGTATAGCAGGGACGGTGCTGCCTCTCGCTTCGCTCGCTGTCCGCCGCTCGCCGCTCGCGCAGCCAAAAATGGCCAGTTTTGGCCCGTTTTTGGGCCGTTTTGGCCAGTTTTTGGCCTGTTCTTGCATTGCGCGGTGACCGTCGAGAGCGGAGCAAAACGTCAGCCATCTCAGCACCCTGGAACCCCCCGGGTGGCACAGGGCTGGATGGGGCTTTCGTATAGCAGGGACGGTGCTGCCTCTCGCTTCGCTCGCTGTTCGCCGCTCGCCGCTCGCTCGCGCAGCCAAAAATGGCCAGTTTTGGCCCGTTTTTGGGCTGTTTTGGCCAGTTTTTGGCCTGTTCTTGCGTGGTGCGGTGACCGTCGTGAGCGGAGCAAAACGTCAGCCATCTCAGCACCCTGGAACCCCCCGGGTGGCACAGGGCTGGATGGGGCTTTCGTATAGCAGGGACGGTGCTGCCTCTCGCTTCGCTCGCTGTTCGCCGCTCGCCGCTCGCTCGCGCAGCCAAAAATGGCCAGTTTTGGCCCGTTTTTGGGCTGTTTTGGCCTGTTTTTGGGCTGTTCTTGTGTGGCGCGGTGACCGTCGTGAGCGGAGCAAAATGTCAGCCATCTCAGCACCCTGGAACCCCCCGGGTGGCACAGGGCTGGATGGGGCTTTCGTATAGCAGGGACGGTGCTGCCTCGCGCTTCGCTCGCTGTTCGCCGCTCTCCGCTCGCTCGCGCAGCAAAAAATGGCCAGTTTTGGCCCGTTTTTGGGCTGTTTTGGCCAGTTTTTGGCCTGTTCTTGCGTGCCGCGGCGACCGTCGTGAGCGGAGCAAAACGTCAGCCATCTCAGCACCCTGGAACCCCCCGGGTGGCACAGGGCTGGATGGGGCTTTCGTATAGCAGGGACGGTGCTGCCTCTCGCTTCGCTCGCTGTCCGCCGCTCGCTGCTCGCTCGCGCAGCCAAAAATGGCCAGTTTTGGCCCGTTTTTGGGCTGTTTTGGCCTGTTTTTGGGCTGTTCTTGTG
>NW_027020335.1:22500-25000 GCF_036884655.1 Musa acuminata AAA Group
GACCGTCGAGAGCGGAGCAAAACGTCAGCCATCTCAGCACCCTGGAACCCCCCGGGTGGCACAGGGCTGGATGGGGCTTTCGTATAGCAGGGACGGTGCTGCCTCTCGCTTCGCTCGCTGTCCGCCGCTCGCCGCTCGCTCGTGCAGCCAAAAATGGCCAGTTTTGGCCCGTTTTTGGGCCGTTTTGGCCAGTTTTTGGCCTGTTCTTGCATTGCGCGGTGACCGTCGAGAGCGGAGCAAAACGTCAGCCATCTCAGCACCCTGGAACCCCCCGGGTGGCACAGGGCTGGATGGGGCTTTCGTATAGCAGGGACGGTGCTGCCTCTCGCTTCGCTCGCTGTCCGCCGCTCGCCGCTCGCTCGTGCAGCCAAAAATGGCCAGTTTTGGCCCGTTTTTGGGCCGTTTTGGCCAGTTTTTGGCCTGTTCTTGCATTGCGCGGTGACCGTCGAGAGCGGAGCAAAACGTCAGCCATCTCAGCACCCTGGAACCCCCCGGGTGGCACAGGGCTGGATGGGGCTTTCGTATAGCAGGGACGGTGCTGCCTCTCGCTTCGCTCGCTGTCCGCCGCTCGCCGCTCGCTCGTGCAGCCAAAAATGGCCAGTTTTGGCCCGTTTTTGGGCCGTTTTGGCCAGTTTTTGGCCTGTTCTTGCATTGCGCGGTGACCGTCGAGAGCGGAGCAAAACGTCAGCCATCTCAGCACCCTGGAACCCCCCGGGTGGCACAGGGCTGGATGGGGCTTTCGTATAGCAGGGACGGTGCTGCCTCTCGCTTCGCTCGCTGTCCGCCGCTCGCCGCTCGCTCGTGCAGCCAAAAATGGCCAGTTTTGGCCCGTTTTTGGGCCGTTTTGGCCAGTTTTTGGCCTGTTCTTGCATTGCGCGGTGACCGTCGAGAGCGGAGCAAAACGTCAGCCATCTCAGCACCCTGGAACCCCCCGGGTGGCACAGGGCTGGATGGGGCTTTCGTATAGCAGGGACGGTGCTGCCTCTCGCTTCGCTCGCTGTCCGCCGCTCGCCGCTCGCTCGCGCAGCCAAAAATGGCCAGTTTTGGCCCGTTTTTGGGCCGTTTTGGCCAGTTTTTGGCCTGTTCTTGCATTGCGCGGTGACCGTCGAGAGCGGAGCAAAACGTCAGCCATCTCAGCACCCTGGAACCCCCCGGGTGGCACAGGGCTGGATGGGGCTTTCGTATAGCAGGGACGGTGCTGCCTCTCGCTTCGCTCGCTGTCCGCCGCTCGCCGCTGGCTCGTGCAGCCAAAAATGGCCAGTTTTGGCCCGTTTTTGGGCCGTTTTGGCCAGTTTTTGGCCTGTTCTTGCATTGCGCGGTGACCGTCGAGAGCGGAGCAAAACGTCAGCCATCTCAGCACCCTGGAACCCCCCCCGGGTGGCACAGGGCTGGATGGGGCTTTCGTATAGCAGGGACGGTGCTGCCTCTCGCTTCGCTCGCTGTCCGCCGCTCGCCGCTCGCTCGTGCAGCCAAAAATGGCCAGTTTTGGCCCGTTTTTGGGCCGTTTTGGCCAGTTTTTGGCCTGTTCTTGCATTGCGCGGTGACCGTCGAGAGCGGAGCAAAACGTCAGCCATCTCAGCACCCTGGAACCCCCCGGGTGGCACAGGGCTGGATGGGGCTTTCGTATAGCAGGGACGGTGCTGCCTCTCGCTTCGCTCGCTGTCCGCCGCTCGCCGCTCGCTCGTGCAGCCAAAAATGGCCAGTTTTGGCCCGTTTTTGGGCCGTTTTGGCCAGTTTTTGGCCTGTTCTTGCATTGCGCGGTGACCGTCGAGAGCGGAGCAAAACGTCAGCCATCTCAGCACCCTGGAACCCCCCGGGTGGCACAGGGCTGGATGGGGCTTTCGTATAGCAGGGACGGTGCTGCCTCTCGCTTCGCTCGCTGTCCGCCGCTCGCCGCTCGCTCGCGCAGCCAAAAATGGCCAGTTTTGGCCCGTTTTTGGGCCGTTTTGGCCAGTTTTTGGCCTGTTCTTGCATTGCGCGGTGACCGTCGAGAGCGGAGCAAAACGTCAGCCATCTCAGCACCCTGGAACCCCCCGGGTGGCACAGGGCTGGATGGGGCTTTCGTATAGCAGGGACGGTGCTGCCTCTCGCTTCGCTCGCTGTCCGCCGCTCGCCGCTCGCTCGTGCAGCCAAAAATGGCCAGTTTTGGCCCGTTTTTGGGCCGTTTTGGCCAGTTTTTGGCCTGTTCTTGCATTGCGCGGTGACCGTCGAGAGCGGAGCAAAACGTCAGCCATCTCAGCACCCTGGAACCCCCCGGGTGGCACAGGGCTGGATGGGGCTTTCGTATAGCAGGGACGGTGCTGCCTCTCGCTTCGCTCGCTGTCCGCCGCTCGCCGCTCGCTCGTGCAGCCAAAAATGGCCAGTTTTGGCCCGTTTTTGGGCCGTTTTGGCCAGTTTTTGGCCTGTTCTTGCATTGCGCGGTGACCGTCGAGAGCGGAGCAAAACGTCAGCCATCTCAGCACCCTGGAACCCCCCGGGTGGCACAGGGCTGGATGGGGCT
>NW_027020335.1:35000-40000 GCF_036884655.1 Musa acuminata AAA Group
CGGTGCTGCCTCTCGCTTCGCTCGCTGTTCGCCGCTCACCGCTCGCTCGCTCAGCCAAAAATGGCCAGTTTTGGCCCGTTTTTGGGCTGTTTTGGCCTGTTTTTGGTCCGTTCTTGCATGGCGCGGTGACCGTCGTGAGCGGAGCAAAACGTCAGCCATCTCAGCACCCTGGAACCCCCCGGGTGGCACAGGGCTGGATGGGGCTTTCGTATAGCAGGGACGGTGCTGCCTCACGCTTCGCTCGCTGTTCGCCGCTCGCCGCTCGCTCGCGCAGCCAAAAATGACCAGTTTTGGCCCGTTTTTGGGCTGTTTTGGCCTGTTTATGGTCCGTTCTTGCGTGGTGCGGTGACCGTCGTGAGCGGAGCAAAACGTCAGCCATCTCAGCACCCTGGAACCCCCCGGGTGGCACAGGGCTGGATGGGGCTTTCGTATATAGCAGGGACGGTGCTGCCTCTCGCTTCGCTCGCTGTCCGCCGCTCGCCGCTCGCTCGCGCAGCCAAAAATGGCCAGTTTTGGCCCGTTTTTGGGCCGTTTTAGCCAGTTTTTGGCCTGTTCTTGCATTGCGCGGTGACCGTCGAGAGCGGAGCAAAACGTCAGCCATCTCAGCACCCTGGAACCCCCCGGGTGGCACAGGGCTGGATGGGGCTTTCGTATAGCAGGGACGGTGCTGCCTCTCGCTTCGCTCGCTGTCCGCCGCTCGCCGCTCGCTCGTGCAGCCAAAAATGGCCAGTTTTGGCCCGTTTTTGGGCCGTTTTGGCCAGTTTTTGGCCTGTTCTTGCATTGCGCGGTGACCGTCGAGAGCGGAGCAAAACGTCAGCCATCTCAGCACCCTGGAACCCCCCGGGTGGCACAGGGCTGGATGGGGCTTTCGTATAGCAGGGACGGTGCTGCCTCTCGCTTCGCTCGCTGTCCGCCGCTCGCCGCTCGCTCGTGCAGCCAAAAATGGCCAGTTTTGGCCCGTTTTTGGGCCGTTTTGGCCAGTTTTTGGCCTGTTCTTGCATTGCGCGGTGACCGTCGAGAGCGGAGCAAAACGTCAGCCATCTCAGCACCCTGGAACCCCCCGGGTGGCACAGGGCTGGATGGGGCTTTCGTATAGCAGGGACGGTGCTGCCTCTCGCTTCGCTCGCTGTCCGCCGCTCGCCGCTCGCTCGTGCAGCCAAAAATGGCCAGTTTTGGCCCGTTTTTGGGCCGTTTTGGCCAGTTTTTGGCCTGTTCTTGCATTGCGCGGTGACCGTCGAGAGCGGAGCAAAACGTCAGCCATCTCAGCACCCTGGAACCCCCCGGGTGGCACAGGGCTGGATGGGGCTTTCGTATAGCAGGGACGGTGCTGCCTCTCGCTTCGCTCGCTGTCCGCCGCTCGCCGCTCGCTCGTGCAGCCAAAAATGGCCAGTTTTGGCCCGTTTTTGGGCCGTTTTGGCCAGTTTTTGGCCTGTTCTTGCATTGCGCGGTGACCGTCGAGAGCGGAGCAAAACGTCAGCCATCTCAGCACCCTGGAACCCCCCGGGTGGCACAGGGCTGGATGGGGCTTTCGTATAGCAGGGACGGTGCTGCCTCTCGCTTCGCTCGCTGTCCGCCGCTCGCCGCTCGCTCGTGCAGCCAAAAATGGCCAGTTTTGGCCCGTTTTTGGGCCGTTTTGGCCAGTTTTTGGCCTGTTCTTGCATTGCGCGGTGACCGTCGAGAGCGGAGCAAAACGTCAGCCATCTCAGCACCCTGGAACCCCCCGGGTGGCACAGGGCTGGATGGGGCTTTCGTATAGCAGGGACGGTGCTGCCTCTCGCTTCGCTCGCTGTCCGCCGCTCGCCGCTCGCTCGTGCAGCCAAAAATGGCCAGTTTTGGCCCGTTTTTGGGCCGTTTTGGCCAGTTTTTGGCCTGTTCTTGCATTGCGCGGTGACCGTCGAGAGCGGAGCAAAACGTCAGCCATCTCAGCACCCTGGAACCCCCCGGGTGGCACAGGGCTGGATGGGGCTTTCGTATAGCAGGGACGGTGCTGCCTCTCGCTTCGCTCGCTGTCCGCCGCTCGCCGCTCGCTCGTGCAGCCAAAAATGGCCAGTTTTGGCCCGTTTTTGGGCCGTTTTGGCCAGTTTTTGGCCTGTTCTTGCATTGCGCGGTGACCGTCGAGAGCGGAGCAAAACGTCAGCCATCTCAGCACCCTGGAACCCCCCGGGTGGCACAGGGCTGGATGGGGCTTTCGTATAGCAGGGACGGTGCTGCCTCTCGCTTCGCTCGCTGTCCGCCGCTCGCCGCTCGCTCGTGCAGCCAAAAATGGCCAGTTTTGGCCCGTTTTTGGGCCGTTTTGGCCAGTTTTTGGCCTGTTCTTGCATTGCGCGGTGACCGTCGAGAGCGGAGCAAAACGTCAGCCATCTCAGCACCCTGGAACCCCCCGGGTGGCACAGGGCTGGATGGGGCTTTCGTATAGCAGGGACGGTGCTGCCTCTCGCTTCGCTCGCTGTCCGCCGCTCGCCGCTCGCTCGCGCAGCCAAAAATGGCCAGTTTTGGCCCGTTTTTGGGCCGTTTTGGCCAGTTTTTGGCCTGTTCTTGCATTGCGCGGTGACCGTCGAGAGCGGAGCAAAACGTCAGCCATCTCAGCACCCTGGAACCCCCCGGGTGGCACAGGGCTGGATGGGGCTTTCGTATAGCAGGGACGGTGCTGCCTCTCGCTTCGCTCGCTGTCCGCCGCTCGCCGCTCGCTCGTGCAGCCAAAAATGGCCAGTTTTGGCCCGTTTTTGGGCCGTTTTGGCCAGTTTTTGGCCTGTTCTTGCATTGCGCGGTGACCGTCGAGAGCGGAGCAAAACGTCAGCCATCTCAGCACCCTGGAACCCCCCCCGGGTGGCACAGGGCTGGATGGGGCTTTCGTATAGCAGGGACGGTGCTGCCTCTCGCTTCGCTCGCTGTCCGCCGCTCGCCGCTCGCTCGTGCAGCCAAAAATGGCCAGTTTTGGCCCGTTTTTGGGCCGTTTTGGCCAGTTTTTGGCCTGTTCTTGCATTGCGCGGTGACCGTCGAGAGCGGAGCAAAACGTCAGCCATCTCAGCACCCTGGAACCCCCCGGGTGGCACAGGGCTGGATGGGGCTTTCGTATAGCAGGGACGGTGCTGCCTCTCGCTTCGCTCGCTGTCCGCCGCTCGCCGCTCGCTCGTGCAGCCAAAAATGGCCAGTTTTGGCCCGTTTTTGGGCCGTTTTGGCCAGTTTTTGGCCTGTTCTTGCATTGCGCGGTGACCGTCGAGAGCGGAGCAAAACGTCAGCCATCTCAGCACCCTGGAACCCCCCGGGTGGCACAGGGCTGGATGGGGCTTTCGTATAGCAGGGACGGTGCTGCCTCTCGCTTCGCTCGCTGTCCGCCGCTCGCCGCTCGCTCGCGCAGCCAAAAATGGCCAGTTTTGGCCCGTTTTTGGGCCGTTTTGGCCAGTTTTTGGCCTGTTCTTGCATTGCGCGGTGACCGTCGAGAGCGGAGCAAAACGTCAGCCATCTCAGCACCCTGGAACCCCCCGGGTGGCACAGGGCTGGATGGGGCTTTCGTATAGCAGGGACGGTGCTGCCTCTCGCTTCGCTCGCTGTCCGCCGCTCGCCGCTCGCTCGTGCAGCCAAAAATGGCCAGTTTTGGCCCGTTTTTGGGCCGTTTTGGCCAGTTTTTGGCCTGTTCTTGCATTGCGCGGTGACCGTCGAGAGCGGAGCAAAACGTCAGCCATCTCAGCACCCTGGAACCCCCCGGGTGGCACAGGGCTGGATGGGGCTTTCGTATAGCAGGGACGGTGCTGCCTCTCGCTTCGCTCGCTGTCCGCCGCTCGCCGCTCGCTCGTGCAGCCAAAAATGGCCAGTTTTGGCCCGTTTTTGGGCCGTTTTGGCCAGTTTTTGGCCTGTTCTTGCATTGCGCGGTGACCGTCGAGAGCGGAGCAAAACGTCAGCCATCTCAGCACCCTGGAACCCCCCGGGTGGCACAGGGCTGGATGGGGCTTTCGTATAGCAGGGACGGTGCTGCCTCTCGCTTCGCTCGCTGTCCGCCGCTCGCCGCTCGCTCGTGCAGCCAAAAATGGCCAGTTTTGGCCCGTTTTTGGGCCGTTTTGGCCAGTTTTTGGCCTGTTCTTGCATTGCGCGGTGACCGTCGAGAGCGGAGCAAAACGTCAGCCATCTCAGCACCCTGGAACCCCCCGGGTGGCACAGGGCTGGATGGGGCTTTCGTATAGCAGGGACGGTGCTGCCTCTCGCTTCGCTCGCTGTCCGCCGCTCGCCGCTCGCTCGCGCAGCCAAAAATGGCCAGTTTTGGCCCGTTTTTGGGCCGTTTTGGCCAGTTTTTGGCCTGTTCTTGCATTGCGCGGTGACCGTCGAGAGCGGAGCAAAACGTCAGCCATCTCAGCACCCTGGAACCCCCCGGGTGGCACAGGGCTGGATGGGGCTTTCGTATAGCAGGGACGGTGCTGCCTCTCGCTTCGCTCGCTGTCCGCCGCTCGCCGCTCGCGCAGCCAAAAATGGCCAGTTTTGGCCCGTTTTTGGGCCGTTTTGGCCAGTTTTTGGCCTGTTCTTGCATTGCGCGGTGACCGTCGAGAGCGGAGCAAAACGTCAGCCATCTCAGCACCCTGGAACCCCCCGGGTGGCACAGGGCTGGATGGGGCTTTCGTATAGCAGGGACGGTGCTGCCTCTCGCTTCGCTCGCTGTTCGCCGCTCGCCGCTCGCTCGCGCAGCCAAAAATGGCCAGTTTTGGCCCGTTTTTGGGCTGTTTTGGCCAGTTTTTGGCCTGTTCTTGCGTGGTGCGGTGACCGTCGTGAGCGGAGCAAAACGTCAGCCATCTCAGCACCCTGGAACCCCCCGGGTGGCACAGGGCTGGATGGGGCTTTCGTATAGCAGGGACGGTGCTGCCTCTCGCTTCGCTCGCTGTTCGCCGCTCGCCGCTCGCTCGCGCAGCCAAAAATGGCCAGTTTTGGCCCGTTTTTGGGCTGTTTTGGCCTGTTTTTGGGCTGTTCTTGTGTGGCGCGGTGACCGTCGTGAGCGGAGCAAAATGTCAGCCATC
>NW_027020335.1:50000-52500 GCF_036884655.1 Musa acuminata AAA Group
CTGGAACCCCCCGGGTGGCACAGGGCTGGATGGGGCTTTCGTATAGCAGGGACGGTGCTGCCTCTCGCTTCGCTCGCTGTCCGCCGCTCGCCGCTCGCTCGTGCAGCCAAAAATGGCCAGTTTTGGCCCGTTTTTGGGCCGTTTTGGCCAGTTTTTGGCCTGTTCTTGCATTGCGCGGTGACCGTCGAGAGCGGAGCAAAACGTCAGCCATCTCAGCACCCTGGAACCCCCCGGGTGGCACAGGGCTGGATGGGGCTTTCGTATAGCAGGGACGGTGCTGCCTCTCGCTTCGCTCGCTGTCCGCCGCTCGCCGCTCGCTCGTGCAGCCAAAAATGGCCAGTTTTGGCCCGTTTTTGGGCCGTTTTGGCCAGTTTTTGGCCTGTTCTTGCATTGCGCGGTGACCGTCGAGAGCGGAGCAAAACGTCAGCCATCTCAGCACCCTGGAACCCCCCGGGTGGCACAGGGCTGGATGGGGCTTTCGTATAGCAGGGACGGTGCTGCCTCTCGCTTCGCTCGCTGTCCGCCGCTCGCCGCTCGCTCGTGCAGCCAAAAATGGCCAGTTTTGGCCCGTTTTTGGGCCGTTTTGGCCAGTTTTTGGCCTGTTCTTGCATTGCGCGGTGACCGTCGAGAGCGGAGCAAAACGTCAGCCATCTCAGCACCCTGGAACCCCCCGGGTGGCACAGGGCTGGATGGGGCTTTCGTATAGCAGGGACGGTGCTGCCTCTCGCTTCGCTCGCTGTCCGCCGCTCGCCGCTCGCTCGTGCAGCCAAAAATGGCCAGTTTTGGCCCGTTTTTGGGCCGTTTTGGCCAGTTTTTGGCCTGTTCTTGCATTGCGCGGTGACCGTCGAGAGCGGAGCAAAACGTCAGCCATCTCAGCACCCTGGAACCCCCCGGGTGGCACAGGGCTGGATGGGGCTTTCGTATAGCAGGGACGGTGCTGCCTCTCGCTTCGCTCGCTGTCCGCCGCTCGCCGCTCGCTCGTGCAGCCAAAAATGGCCAGTTTTGGCCCGTTTTTGGGCCGTTTTGGCCAGTTTTTGGCCTGTTCTTGCATTGCGCGGTGACCGTCGAGAGCGGAGCAAAACGTCAGCCATCTCAGCACCCTGGAACCCCCCGGGTGGCACAGGGCTGGATGGGGCTTTCGTATAGCAGGGACGGTGCTGCCTCTCGCTTCGCTCGCTGTCCGCCGCTCGCCGCTCGCTCGTGCAGCCAAAAATGGCCAGTTTTGGCCCGTTTTTGGGCCGTTTTGGCCAGTTTTTGGCCTGTTCTTGCATTGCGCGGTGACCGTCGAGAGCGGAGCAAAACGTCAGCCATCTCAGCACCCTGGAACCCCCCGGGTGGCACAGGGCTGGATGGGGCTTTCGTATAGCAGGGACGGTGCTGCCTCTCGCTTCGCTCGCTGTCCGCCGCTCGCCGCTCGCTCGCGCAGCCAAAAATGGCCAGTTTTGGCCCGTTTTTGGGCCGTTTTGGCCAGTTTTTGGCCTGTTCTTGCATTGCGCGGTGACCGTCGAGAGCGGAGCAAAACGTCAGCCATCTCAGCACCCTGGAACCCCCCGGGTGGCACAGGGCTGGATGGGGCTTTCGTATAGCAGGGACGGTGCTGCCTCTCGCTTCGCTCGCTGTCCGCCGCTCGCCGCTCGCTCGTGCAGCCAAAAATGGCCAGTTTTGGCCCGTTTTTGGGCCGTTTTGGCCAGTTTTTGGCCTGTTCTTGCATTGCGCGGTGACCGTCGAGAGCGGAGCAAAACGTCAGCCATCTCAGCACCCTGGAACCCCCCCCGGGTGGCACAGGGCTGGATGGGGCTTTCGTATAGCAGGGACGGTGCTGCCTCTCGCTTCGCTCGCTGTCCGCCGCTCGCCGCTCGCTCGTGCAGCCAAAAATGGCCAGTTTTGGCCCGTTTTTGGGCCGTTTTGGCCAGTTTTTGGCCTGTTCTTGCATTGCGCGGTGACCGTCGAGAGCGGAGCAAAACGTCAGCCATCTCAGCACCCTGGAACCCCCCGGGTGGCACAGGGCTGGATGGGGCTTTCGTATAGCAGGGACGGTGCTGCCTCTCGCTTCGCTCGCTGTCCGCCGCTCGCCGCTCGCTCGTGCAGCCAAAAATGGCCAGTTTTGGCCCGTTTTTGGGCCGTTTTGGCCAGTTTTTGGCCTGTTCTTGCATTGCGCGGTGACCGTCGAGAGCGGAGCAAAACGTCAGCCATCTCAGCACCCTGGAACCCCCCGGGTGGCACAGGGCTGGATGGGGCTTTCGTATAGCAGGGACGGTGCTGCCTCTCGCTTCGCTCGCTGTCCGCCGCTCGCCGCTCGCTCGCGCAGCCAAAAATGGCCAGTTTTGGCCCGTTTTTGGGCCGTTTTGGCCAGTTTTTGGCCTGTTCTTGCATTGCGCGGTGACCGTCGAGAGCGGAGCAAAACGTCAGCCATCTCAGCACCCTGGAACCCCCCGGGTGGCACAGGGCTGGATGGGGCTTTCGTATAGCAGGGACGGTGCTGCCTCTCGCTTCGCTCGCT
>NW_027020335.1:62500-67500 GCF_036884655.1 Musa acuminata AAA Group
CTCGCTCGCGCAGCCAAAAATGGCCAGTTTTGGCCCGTTTTTGGGCTGTTTTGGCCTGTTTTTGGTCTGTTCTGGCGTGGCGCGGTGACCGTCGTGAGCGGAGCAAAACGTCAGCCATCTCAGCACCTTGGAACCCCCCGGGTGGCACAGGGCTGGATGGGGCTTTCGTATAGCAGGGACGGTGCTGCCTCACGCTTCGCTCGCTGTTCGCCGCTCGCCGCTCGCTCGCGCAACCTAAAATGGCCAGTTTTGGCCCGTTTTTGGGCTGTTTTGGCCTGTTTTTGGTCCGTTCTTGCGTGGCACGGCGACCGTCGTGAGCGGAGCAAAACGTCAGCCATCTCAGCACCCTGGAACCCCCCGGGTGGCACAGGGCTGGATGGGGCTTTCGTATAGCAGGGACGGTGCTGCCTCTCGCTTCGCTCGCTGTTCGCCGCTCACCGCTCGCTCGCTCAGCCAAAAATGGCCAGTTTTGGCCCGTTTTTGGGCTGTTTTGGCCTGTTTTTGGTCCGTTCTTGCATGGCGCGGTGACCGTCGTGAGCGGAGCAAAACGTCAGCCATCTCAGCACCCTGGAACCCCCCGGGTGGCACAGGGCTGGATGGGGCTTTCGTATAGCAGGGACGGTGCTGCCTCACGCTTCGCTCGCTGTTCGCCGCTCGCCGCTCGCTCGCGCAGCCAAAAATGACCAGTTTTGGCCCGTTTTTGGGCTGTTTTGGCCTGTTTATGGTCCGTTCTTGCGTGGTGCGGTGACCGTCGTGAGCGGAGCAAAACGTCAGCCATCTCAGCACCCTGGAACCCCCCGGGTGGCACAGGGCTGGATGGGGCTTTCGTATATAGCAGGGACGGTGCTGCCTCTCGCTTCGCTCGCTGTCCGCCGCTCGCCGCTCGCTCGCAGCAGCCAAAAATGGCCAGTTTTGGCCCGTTTTTGGGCCGTTTTAGCCAGTTTTTGGCCTGTTCTTGCATTGCGCGGTGACCGTCGAGAGCGGAGCAAAACGTCAGCCATCTCAGCACCCTGGAACCCCCCGGGTGGCACAGGGCTGGATGGGGCTTTCGTATAGCAGGGACGGTGCTGCCTCTCGCTTCGCTCGCTGTCCGCCGCTCGCCGCTCGCTCGTGCAGCCAAAAATGGCCAGTTTTGGCCCGTTTTTGGGCCGTTTTGGCCAGTTTTTGGCCTGTTCTTGCATTGCGCGGTGACCGTCGAGAGCGGAGCAAAACGTCAGCCATCTCAGCACCCTGGAACCCCCCGGGTGGCACAGGGCTGGATGGGGCTTTCGTATAGCAGGGACGGTGCTGCCTCTCGCTTCGCTCGCTGTCCGCCGCTCGCCGCTCGCTCGTGCAGCCAAAAATGGCCAGTTTTGGCCCGTTTTTGGGCCGTTTTGGCCAGTTTTTGGCCTGTTCTTGCATTGCGCGGTGACCGTCGAGAGCGGAGCAAAACGTCAGCCATCTCAGCACCCTGGAACCCCCCGGGTGGCACAGGGCTGGATGGGGCTTTCGTATAGCAGGGACGGTGCTGCCTCTCGCTTCGCTCGCTGTCCGCCGCTCGCCGCTCGCTCGTGCAGCCAAAAATGGCCAGTTTTGGCCCGTTTTTGGGCCGTTTTGGCCAGTTTTTGGCCTGTTCTTGCATTGCGCGGTGACCGTCGAGAGCGGAGCAAAACGTCAGCCATCTCAGCACCCTGGAACCCCCCGGGTGGCACAGGGCTGGATGGGGCTTTCGTATAGCAGGGACGGTGCTGCCTCTCGCTTCGCTCGCTGTCCGCCGCTCGCCGCTCGCTCGTGCAGCCAAAAATGGCCAGTTTTGGCCCGTTTTTGGGCCGTTTTGGCCAGTTTTTGGCCTGTTCTTGCATTGCGCGGTGACCGTCGAGAGCGGAGCAAAACGTCAGCCATCTCAGCACCCTGGAACCCCCCGGGTGGCACAGGGCTGGATGGGGCTTTCGTATAGCAGGGACGGTGCTGCCTCTCGCTTCGCTCGCTGTCCGCCGCTCGCCGCTCGCTCGTGCAGCCAAAAATGGCCAGTTTTGGCCCGTTTTTGGGCCGTTTTGGCCAGTTTTTGGCCTGTTCTTGCATTGCGCGGTGACCGTCGAGAGCGGAGCAAAACGTCAGCCATCTCAGCACCCTGGAACCCCCCGGGTGGCACAGGGCTGGATGGGGCTTTCGTATAGCAGGGACGGTGCTGCCTCTCGCTTCGCTCGCTGTCCGCCGCTCGCCGCTCGCTCGTGCAGCCAAAAATGGCCAGTTTTGGCCCGTTTTTGGGCCGTTTTGGCCAGTTTTTGGCCTGTTCTTGCATTGCGCGGTGACCGTCGAGAGCGGAGCAAAACGTCAGCCATCTCAGCACCCTGGAACCCCCCGGGTGGCACAGGGCTGGATGGGGCTTTCGTATAGCAGGGACGGTGCTGCCTCTCGCTTCGCTCGCTGTCCGCCGCTCGCCGCTCGCTCGTGCAGCCAAAAATGGCCAGTTTTGGCCCGTTTTTGGGCCGTTTTGGCCAGTTTTTGGCCTGTTCTTGCATTGCGCGGTGACCGTCGAGAGCGGAGCAAAACGTCAGCCATCTCAGCACCCTGGAACCCCCCGGGTGGCACAGGGCTGGATGGGGCTTTCGTATAGCAGGGACGGTGCTGCCTCTCGCTTCGCTCGCTGTCCGCCGCTCGCCGCTCGCTCGTGCAGCCAAAAATGGCCAGTTTTGGCCCGTTTTTGGGCCGTTTTGGCCAGTTTTTGGCCTGTTCTTGCATTGCGCGGTGACCGTCGAGAGCGGAGCAAAACGTCAGCCATCTCAGCACCCTGGAACCCCCCGGGTGGCACAGGGCTGGATGGGGCTTTCGTATAGCAGGGACGGTGCTGCCTCTCGCTTCGCTCGCTGTCCGCCGCTCGCCGCTCGCTCGTGCAGCCAAAAATGGCCAGTTTTGGCCCGTTTTTGGGCCGTTTTGGCCAGTTTTTGGCCTGTTCTTGCATTGCGCGGTGACCGTCGAGAGCGGAGCAAAACGTCAGCCATCTCAGCACCCTGGAACCCCCCGGGTGGCACAGGGCTGGATGGGGCTTTCGTATAGCAGGGACGGTGCTGCCTCTCGCTTCGCTCGCTGTCCGCCGCTCGCCGCTCGCTCGTGCAGCCAAAAATGGCCAGTTTTGGCCCGTTTTTGGGCCGTTTTGGCCAGTTTTTGGCCTGTTCTTGCATTGCGCGGTGACCGTCGAGAGCGGAGCAAAACGTCAGCCATCTCAGCACCCTGGAACCCCCCGGGTGGCACAGGGCTGGATGGGGCTTTCGTATAGCAGGGACGGTGCTGCCTCTCGCTTCGCTCGCTGTCCGCCGCTCGCCGCTCGCTCGTGCAGCCAAAAATGGCCAGTTTTGGCCCGTTTTTGGGCCGTTTTGGCCAGTTTTTGGCCTGTTCTTGCATTGCGCGGTGACCGTCGAGAGCGGAGCAAAACGTCAGCCATCTCAGCACCCTGGAACCCCCCGGGTGGCACAGGGCTGGATGGGGCTTTCGTATAGCAGGGACGGTGCTGCCTCTCGCTTCGCTCGCTGTCCGCCGCTCGCCGCTCGCTCGCGCAGCCAAAAATGGCCAGTTTTGGCCCGTTTTTGGGCCGTTTTGGCCAGTTTTTGGCCTGTTCTTGCATTGCGCGGTGACCGTCGAGAGCGGAGCAAAACGTCAGCCATCTCAGCACCCTGGAACCCCCCGGGTGGCACAGGGCTGGATGGGGCTTTCGTATAGCAGGGACGGTGCTGCCTCTCGCTTCGCTCGCTGTCCGCCGCTCGCCGCTCGCTCGTGCAGCCAAAAATGGCCAGTTTTGGCCCGTTTTTGGGCCGTTTTGGCCAGTTTTTGGCCTGTTCTTGCATTGCGCGGTGACCGTCGAGAGCGGAGCAAAACGTCAGCCATCTCAGCACCCTGGAACCCCCCCCGGGTGGCACAGGGCTGGATGGGGCTTTCGTATAGCAGGGACGGTGCTGCCTCTCGCTTCGCTCGCTGTCCGCCGCTCGCCGCTCGCTCGTGCAGCCAAAAATGGCCAGTTTTGGCCCGTTTTTGGGCCGTTTTGGCCAGTTTTTGGCCTGTTCTTGCATTGCGCGGTGACCGTCGAGAGCGGAGCAAAACGTCAGCCATCTCAGCACCCTGGAACCCCCCGGGTGGCACAGGGCTGGATGGGGCTTTCGTATAGCAGGGACGGTGCTGCCTCTCGCTTCGCTCGCTGTCCGCCGCTCGCCGCTCGCTCGTGCAGCCAAAAATGGCCAGTTTTGGCCCGTTTTTGGGCCGTTTTGGCCAGTTTTTGGCCTGTTCTTGCATTGCGCGGTGACCGTCGAGAGCGGAGCAAAACGTCAGCCATCTCAGCACCCTGGAACCCCCCGGGTGGCACAGGGCTGGATGGGGCTTTCGTATAGCAGGGACGGTGCTGCCTCTCGCTTCGCTCGCTGTCCGCCGCTCGCCGCTCGCTCGCGCAGCCAAAAATGGCCAGTTTTGGCCCGTTTTTGGGCCGTTTTGGCCAGTTTTTGGCCTGTTCTTGCATTGCGCGGTGACCGTCGAGAGCGGAGCAAAACGTCAGCCATCTCAGCACCCTGGAACCCCCCGGGTGGCACAGGGCTGGATGGGGCTTTCGTATAGCAGGGACGGTGCTGCCTCTCGCTTCGCTCGCTGTCCGCCGCTCGCCGCTCGCTCGTGCAGCCAAAAATGGCCAGTTTTGGCCCGTTTTTGGGCCGTTTTGGCCAGTTTTTGGCCTGTTCTTGCATTGCGCGGTGACCGTCGAGAGCGGAGCAAAACGTCAGCCATCTCAGCACCCTGGAACCCCCCGGGTGGCACAGGGCTGGATGGGGCTTTCGTATAGCAGGGACGGTGCTGCCTCTCGCTTCGCTCGCTGTCCGCCGCTCGCCGCTCGCTCGTGCAGCCAAAAATGGCCAGTTTTGGCCCGTTTTTGGGCCGTTTTGGCCAGTTTTTGGCCTGTTCTTGCATTGCGCGGTGACCGTCGAGAGCGGAGCAAAACGTCAGCCATCTCAGCACCCTGGAACCCCCCGGGTGGCACAGGGCTG
>NW_027020335.1:77500-82500 GCF_036884655.1 Musa acuminata AAA Group
ATAGCAGGGACGGTGCTGCCTCTCGCTTCGCTCGCTGTTCGCCGCTCACCGCTCGCTCGCTCAGCCAAAAATGGCCAGTTTTGGCCCGTTTTTGGGCTGTTTTGGCCTGTTTTTGGTCCGTTCTTGCATGGCGCGGTGACCGTCGTGAGCGGAGCAAAACGTCAGCCATCTCAGCACCCTGGAACCCCCCGGGTGGCACAGGGCTGGATGGGGCTTTCGTATAGCAGGGACGGTGCTGCCTCACGCTTCGCTCGCTGTTCGCCGCTCGCCGCTCGCTCGCGCAGCCAAAAATGACCAGTTTTGGCCCGTTTTTGGGCTGTTTTGGCCTGTTTATGGTCCGTTCTTGCGTGGTGCGGTGACCGTCGTGAGCGGAGCAAAACGTCAGCCATCTCAGCACCCTGGAACCCCCCGGGTGGCACAGGGCTGGATGGGGCTTTCGTATATAGCAGGGACGGTGCTGCCTCTCGCTTCGCTCGCTGTCCGCCGCTCGCCGCTCGCTCGCGCAGCCAAAAATGGCCAGTTTTGGCCCGTTTTTGGGCCGTTTTGGCCAGTTTTTGGCCTGTTCTTGCATTGCGCGGTGACCGTCGAGAGCGGAGCAAAACGTCAGCCATCTCAGCACCCTGGAACCCCCCGGGTGGCACAGGGCTGGATGGGGCTTTCGTATAGCAGGGACGGTGCTGCCTCTCGCTTCGCTCGCTGTCCGCCGCTCGCCGCTCGCTCGTGCAGCCAAAAATGGCCAGTTTTGGCCCGTTTTTGGGCCGTTTTGGCCAGTTTTTGGCCTGTTCTTGCATTGCGCGGTGACCGTCGAGAGCGGAGCAAAACGTCAGCCATCTCAGCACCCTGGAACCCCCCGGGTGGCACAGGGCTGGATGGGGCTTTCGTATAGCAGGGACGGTGCTGCCTCTCGCTTCGCTCGCTGTCCGCCGCTCGCCGCTCGCTCGTGCAGCCAAAAATGGCCAGTTTTGGCCCGTTTTTGGGCCGTTTTGGCCAGTTTTTGGCCTGTTCTTGCATTGCGCGGTGACCGTCGAGAGCGGAGCAAAACGTCAGCCATCTCAGCACCCTGGAACCCCCCGGGTGGCACAGGGCTGGATGGGGCTTTCGTATAGCAGGGACGGTGCTGCCTCTCGCTTCGCTCGCTGTCCGCCGCTCGCCGCTCGCTCGTGCAGCCAAAAATGGCCAGTTTTGGCCCGTTTTTGGGCCGTTTTGGCCAGTTTTTGGCCTGTTCTTGCATTGCGCGGTGACCGTCGAGAGCGGAGCAAAACGTCAGCCATCTCAGCACCCTGGAACCCCCCGGGTGGCACAGGGCTGGATGGGGCTTTCGTATAGCAGGGACGGTGCTGCCTCTCGCTTCGCTCGCTGTCCGCCGCTCGCCGCTCGCTCGTGCAGCCAAAAATGGCCAGTTTTGGCCCGTTTTTGGGCCGTTTTGGCCAGTTTTTGGCCTGTTCTTGCATTGCGCGGTGACCGTCGAGAGCGGAGCAAAACGTCAGCCATCTCAGCACCCTGGAACCCCCCGGGTGGCACAGGGCTGGATGGGGCTTTCGTATAGCAGGGACGGTGCTGCCTCTCGCTTCGCTCGCTGTCCGCCGCTCGCCGCTCGCTCGTGCAGCCAAAAATGGCCAGTTTTGGCCCGTTTTTGGGCCGTTTTGGCCAGTTTTTGGCCTGTTCTTGCATTGCGCGGTGACCGTCGAGAGCGGAGCAAAACGTCAGCCATCTCAGCACCCTGGAACCCCCCGGGTGGCACAGGGCTGGATGGGGCTTTCGTATAGCAGGGACGGTGCTGCCTCTCGCTTCGCTCGCTGTCCGCCGCTCGCCGCTCGCTCGTGCAGCCAAAAATGGCCAGTTTTGGCCCGTTTTTGGGCCGTTTTGGCCAGTTTTTGGCCTGTTCTTGCATTGCGCGGTGACCGTCGAGAGCGGAGCAAAACGTCAGCCATCTCAGCACCCTGGAACCCCCCGGGTGGCACAGGGCTGGATGGGGCTTTCGTATAGCAGGGACGGTGCTGCCTCTCGCTTCGCTCGCTGTCCGCCGCTCGCCGCTCGCTCGTGCAGCCAAAAATGGCCAGTTTTGGCCCGTTTTTGGGCCGTTTTGGCCAGTTTTTGGCCTGTTCTTGCATTGCGCGGTGACCGTCGAGAGCGGAGCAAAACGTCAGCCATCTCAGCACCCTGGAACCCCCCGGGTGGCACAGGGCTGGATGGGGCTTTCGTATAGCAGGGACGGTGCTGCCTCTCGCTTCGCTCGCTGTCCGCCGCTCGCCGCTCGCTCGTGCAGCCAAAAATGGCCAGTTTTGGCCCGTTTTTGGGCCGTTTTGGCCAGTTTTTGGCCTGTTCTTGCATTGCGCGGTGACCGTCGAGAGCGGAGCAAAACGTCAGCCATCTCAGCACCCTGGAACCCCCCGGGTGGCACAGGGCTGGATGGGGCTTTCGTATAGCAGGGACGGTGCTGCCTCTCGCTTCGCTCGCTGTCCGCCGCTCGCCGCTCGCTCGCGCAGCCAAAAATGGCCAGTTTTGGCCCGTTTTTGGGCCGTTTTGGCCAGTTTTTGGCCTGTTCTTGCATTGCGCGGTGACCGTCGAGAGCGGAGCAAAACGTCAGCCATCTCAGCACCCTGGAACCCCCCGGGTGGCACAGGGCTGGATGGGGCTTTCGTATAGCAGGGACGGTGCTGCCTCTCGCTTCGCTCGCTGTCCGCCGCTCGCCGCTCGCTCGTGCAGCCAAAAATGGCCAGTTTTGGCCCGTTTTTGGGCCGTTTTGGCCAGTTTTTGGCCTGTTCTTGCATTGCGCGGTGACCGTCGAGAGCGGAGCAAAACGTCAGCCATCTCAGCACCCTGGAACCCCCCGGGTGGCACAGGGCTGGATGGGGCTTTCGTATAGCAGGGACGGTGCTGCCTCTCGCTTCGCTCGCTGTCCGCCGCTCGCCGCTCGCTCGTGCAGCCAAAAATGGCCAGTTTTGGCCCGTTTTTGGGCCGTTTTGGCCAGTTTTTGGCCTGTTCTTGCATTGCGCGGTGACCGTCGAGAGCGGAGCAAAACGTCAGCCATCTCAGCACCCTGGAACCCCCCGGGTGGCACAGGGCTGGATGGGGCTTTCGTATAGCAGGGACGGTGCTGCCTCTCGCTTCGCTCGCTGTCCGCCGCTCGCCGCTCGCTCGTGCAGCCAAAAATGGCCAGTTTTGGCCCGTTTTTGGGCCGTTTTGGCCAGTTTTTGGCCTGTTCTTGCATTGCGCGGTGACCGTCGAGAGCGGAGCAAAACGTCAGCCATCTCAGCACCCTGGAACCCCCCGGGTGGCACAGGGCTGGATGGGGCTTTCGTATAGCAGGGACGGTGCTGCCTCTCGCTTCGCTCGCTGTCCGCCGCTCGCCGCTCGCTCGCGCAGCCAAAAATGGCCAGTTTTGGCCCGTTTTTGGGCCGTTTTGGCCAGTTTTTGGCCTGTTCTTGCATTGCGCGGTGACCGTCGAGAGCGGAGCAAAACGTCAGCCATCTCAGCACCCTGGAACCCCCCGGGTGGCACAGGGCTGGATGGGGCTTTCGTATAGCAGGGACGGTGCTGCCTCTCGCTTCGCTCGCTGTCCGCCGCTCGCCGCTCGCTCGTGCAGCCAAAAATGGCCAGTTTTGGCCCGTTTTTGGGCCGTTTTGGCCAGTTTTTGGCCTGTTCTTGCATTGCGCGGTGACCGTCGAGAGCGGAGCAAAACGTCAGCCATCTCAGCACCCTGGAACCCCCCGGGTGGCACAGGGCTGGATGGGGCTTTCGTATAGCAGGGACGGTGCTGCCTCTCGCTTCGCTCGCTGTCCGCCGCTCGCCGCTCGCTCGTGCAGCCAAAAATGGCCAGTTTTGGCCCGTTTTTGGGCCGTTTTGGCCAGTTTTTGGCCTGTTCTTGCATTGCGCGGTGACCGTCGAGAGCGGAGCAAAACGTCAGCCATCTCAGCACCCTGGAACCCCCCGGGTGGCACAGGGCTGGATGGGGCTTTCGTATAGCAGGGACGGTGCTGCCTCTCGCTTCGCTCGCTGTCCGCCGCTCGCCGCTCGCTCGTGCAGCCAAAAATGGCCAGTTTTGGCCCGTTTTTGGGCCGTTTTGGCCAGTTTTTGGCCTGTTCTTGCATTGCGCGGTGACCGTCGAGAGCGGAGCAAAACGTCAGCCATCTCAGCACCCTGGAACCCCCCGGGTGGCACAGGGCTGGATGGGGCTTTCGTATAGCAGGGACGGTGCTGCCTCTCGCTTCGCTCGCTGTCCGCCGCTCGCCGCTCGCTCGCGCAGCCAAAAATGGCCAGTTTTGGCCCGTTTTTGGGCCGTTTTGGCCAGTTTTTGGCCTGTTCTTGCATTGCGCGGTGACCGTCGAGAGCGGAGCAAAACGTCAGCCATCTCAGCACCCTGGAACCCCCCGGGTGGCACAGGGCTGGATGGGGCTTTCGTATAGCAGGGACGGTGCTGCCTCTCGCTTCGCTCGCTGTCCGCCGCTCGCCGCTCGCGCAGCCAAAAATGGCCAGTTTTGGCCCGTTTTTGGGCCGTTTTGGCCAGTTTTTGGCCTGTTCTTGCATTGCGCGGTGACCGTCGAGAGCGGAGCAAAACGTCAGCCATCTCAGCACCCTGGAACCCCCCGGGTGGCACAGGGCTGGATGGGGCTTTCGTATAGCAGGGACGGTGCTGCCTCTCGCTTCGCTCGCTGTTCGCCGCTCGCCGCTCGCTCGCGCAGCCAAAAATGGCCAGTTTTGGCCCGTTTTTGGGCTGTTTTGGCCAGTTTTTGGCCTGTTCTTGCGTGGTGCGGTGACCGTCGTGAGCGGAGCAAAACGTCAGCCATCTCAGCACCCTGGAACCCCCCGGGTGGCACAGGGCTGGATGGGGCTTTCGTATAGCAGGGACGGTGCTGCCTCTCGCTTCGCTCGCTGTTCGCCGCTCGCCGCTCGCTCGCGCAGCCAAAAATGGCCAGTTTTGGCCCGTTTTTGGGCTGTTTTGGCCTGTTTTTGGGCTGTTCTTGTGTGGCGCGGTGACCGTCGTGAGCGGAGCAAAATGT
>NW_027020335.1:92500-97500 GCF_036884655.1 Musa acuminata AAA Group
CAGCACCCTGGAACCCCCCGGGTGGCACAGGGCTGGATGGGGCTTTCGTATAGCAGGGACGGTGCTGCCTCTCGCTTCGCTCGCTGTCCGCCGCTCGCCGCTCGCTCGTGCAGCCAAAAATGGCCAGTTTTGGCCCGTTTTTGGGCCGTTTTGGCCAGTTTTTGGCCTGTTCTTGCATTGCGCGGTGACCGTCGAGAGCGGAGCAAAACGTCAGCCATCTCAGCACCCTGGAACCCCCCGGGTGGCACAGGGCTGGATGGGGCTTTCGTATAGCAGGGACGGTGCTGCCTCTCGCTTCGCTCGCTGTCCGCCGCTCGCCGCTCGCTCGTGCAGCCAAAAATGGCCAGTTTTGGCCCGTTTTTGGGCCGTTTTGGCCAGTTTTTGGCCTGTTCTTGCATTGCGCGGTGACCGTCGAGAGCGGAGCAAAACGTCAGCCATCTCAGCACCCTGGAACCCCCCGGGTGGCACAGGGCTGGATGGGGCTTTCGTATAGCAGGGACGGTGCTGCCTCTCGCTTCGCTCGCTGTCCGCCGCTCGCCGCTCGCTCGTGCAGCCAAAAATGGCCAGTTTTGGCCCGTTTTTGGGCCGTTTTGGCCAGTTTTTGGCCTGTTCTTGCATTGCGCGGTGACCGTCGAGAGCGGAGCAAAACGTCAGCCATCTCAGCACCCTGGAACCCCCCGGGTGGCACAGGGCTGGATGGGGCTTTCGTATAGCAGGGACGGTGCTGCCTCTCGCTTCGCTCGCTGTCCGCCGCTCGCCGCTCGCTCGTGCAGCCAAAAATGGCCAGTTTTGGCCCGTTTTTGGGCCGTTTTGGCCAGTTTTTGGCCTGTTCTTGCATTGCGCGGTGACCGTCGAGAGCGGAGCAAAACGTCAGCCATCTCAGCACCCTGGAACCCCCCGGGTGGCACAGGGCTGGATGGGGCTTTCGTATAGCAGGGACGGTGCTGCCTCTCGCTTCGCTCGCTGTCCGCCGCTCGCCGCTCGCTCGTGCAGCCAAAAATGGCCAGTTTTGGCCCGTTTTTGGGCCGTTTTGGCCAGTTTTTGGCCTGTTCTTGCATTGCGCGGTGACCGTCGAGAGCGGAGCAAAACGTCAGCCATCTCAGCACCCTGGAACCCCCCGGGTGGCACAGGGCTGGATGGGGCTTTCGTATAGCAGGGACGGTGCTGCCTCTCGCTTCGCTCGCTGTCCGCCGCTCGCCGCTCGCTCGTGCAGCCAAAAATGGCCAGTTTTGGCCCGTTTTTGGGCCGTTTTGGCCAGTTTTTGGCCTGTTCTTGCATTGCGCGGTGACCGTCGAGAGCGGAGCAAAACGTCAGCCATCTCAGCACCCTGGAACCCCCCGGGTGGCACAGGGCTGGATGGGGCTTTCGTATAGCAGGGACGGTGCTGCCTCTCGCTTCGCTCGCTGTCCGCCGCTCGCCGCTCGCTCGCGCAGCCAAAAATGGCCAGTTTTGGCCCGTTTTTGGGCCGTTTTGGCCAGTTTTTGGCCTGTTCTTGCATTGCGCGGTGACCGTCGAGAGCGGAGCAAAACGTCAGCCATCTCAGCACCCTGGAACCCCCCGGGTGGCACAGGGCTGGATGGGGCTTTCGTATAGCAGGGACGGTGCTGCCTCTCGCTTCGCTCGCTGTCCGCCGCTCGCCGCTCGCTCGTGCAGCCAAAAATGGCCAGTTTTGGCCCGTTTTTGGGCCGTTTTGGCCAGTTTTTGGCCTGTTCTTGCATTGCGCGGTGACCGTCGAGAGCGGAGCAAAACGTCAGCCATCTCAGCACCCTGGAACCCCCCGGGTGGCACAGGGCTGGATGGGGCTTTCGTATAGCAGGGACGGTGCTGCCTCTCGCTTCGCTCGCTGTCCGCCGCTCGCCGCTCGCTCGTGCAGCCAAAAATGGCCAGTTTTGGCCCGTTTTTGGGCCGTTTTGGCCAGTTTTTGGCCTGTTCTTGCATTGCGCGGTGACCGTCGAGAGCGGAGCAAAACGTCAGCCATCTCAGCACCCTGGAACCCCCCGGGTGGCACAGGGCTGGATGGGGCTTTCGTATAGCAGGGACGGTGCTGCCTCTCGCTTCGCTCGCTGTCCGCCGCTCGCCGCTCGCTCGTGCAGCCAAAAATGGCCAGTTTTGGCCCGTTTTTGGGCCGTTTTGGCCAGTTTTTGGCCTGTTCTTGCATTGCGCGGTGACCGTCGAGAGCGGAGCAAAACGTCAGCCATCTCAGCACCCTGGAACCCCCCGGGTGGCACAGGGCAGGATGGGGCTTTCGTATAGCAGGGACGGTGCTGCCTCTCGCTTCGCTCGCTGTCCGCCGCTCGCCGCTCGCTCGCGCAGCCAAAAATGGCCAGTTTTGGCCCGTTTTTGGGCCGTTTTGGCCAGTTTTTGGCCTGTTCTTGCATTGCGCGGTGACCGTCGAGAGCGGAGCAAAACGTCAGCCATCTCAGCACCCTGGAACCCCCCGGGTGGCACAGGGCTGGATGGGGCTTTCGTATAGCAGGGACGGTGCTGCCTCTCGCTTCGCTCGCTGTCCGCCGCTCGCCGCTCGCTCGTGCAGCCAAAAATGGCCAGTTTTGGCCCGTTTTTGGGCCGTTTTGGCCAGTTTTTGGCCTGTTCTTGCATTGCGCGGTGACCGTCGAGAGCGGAGCAAAACGTCAGCCATCTCAGCACCCTGGAACCCCCCGGGTGGCACAGGGCTGGATGGGGCTTTCGTATAGCAGGGACGGTGCTGCCTCTCGCTTCGCTCGCTGTCCGCCGCTCGCCGCTCGCTCGTGCAGCCAAAAATGGCCAGTTTTGGCCCGTTTTTGGGCCGTTTTGGCCAGTTTTTGGCCTGTTCTTGCATTGCGCGGTGACCGTCGAGAGCGGAGCAAAACGTCAGCCATCTCAGCACCCTGGAACCCCCCGGGTGGCACAGGGCTGGATGGGGCTTTCGTATAGCAGGGACGGTGCTGCCTCTCGCTTCGCTCGCTGTCCGCCGCTCGCCGCTCGCTCGTGCAGCCAAAAATGGCCAGTTTTGGCCCGTTTTTGGGCCGTTTTGGCCAGTTTTTGGCCTGTTCTTGCATTGCGCGGTGACCGTCGAGAGCGGAGCAAAACGTCAGCCATCTCAGCACCCTGGAACCCCCCGGGTGGCACAGGGCTGGATGGGGCTTTCGTATAGCAGGGACGGTGCTGCCTCTCGCTTCGCTCGCTGTCCGCCGCTCGCCGCTCGCTCGCGCAGCCAAAAATGGCCAGTTTTGGCCCGTTTTTGGGCCGTTTTGGCCAGTTTTTGGCCTGTTCTTGCATTGCGCGGTGACCGTCGAGAGCGGAGCAAAACGTCAGCCATCTCAGCACCCTGGAACCCCCCGGGTGGCACAGGGCTGGATGGGGCTTTCGTATAGCAGGGACGGTGCTGCCTCTCGCTTCGCTCGCTGTCCGCCGCTCGCCGCTCGCGCAGCCAAAAATGGCCAGTTTTGGCCCGTTTTTGGGCCGTTTTGGCCAGTTTTTGGCCTGTTCTTGCATTGCGCGGTGACCGTCGAGAGCGGAGCAAAACGTCAGCCATCTCAGCACCCTGGAACCCCCCGGGTGGCACAGGGCTGGATGGGGCTTTCGTATAGCAGGGACGGTGCTGCCTCTCGCTTCGCTCGCTGTTCGCCGCTCGCCGCTCGCTCGCGCAGCCAAAAATGGCCAGTTTTGGCCCGTTTTTGGGCTGTTTTGGCCAGTTTTTGGCCTGTTCTTGCGTGGTGCGGTGACCGTCGTGAGCGGAGCAAAACGTCAGCCATCTCAGCACCCTGGAACCCCCCGGGTGGCACAGGGCTGGATGGGGCTTTCGTATAGCAGGGACGGTGCTGCCTCTCGCTTCGCTCGCTGTTCGCCGCTCGCCGCTCGCTCGCGCAGCCAAAAATGGCCAGTTTTGGCCCGTTTTTGGGCTGTTTTGGCCTGTTTTTGGGCTGTTCTTGTGTGGCGCGGTGACCGTCGTGAGCGGAGCAAAATGTCAGCCATCTCAGCACCCTGGAACCCCCCGGGTGGCACAGGGCTGGATGGGGCTTTCGTATAGCAGGGACGGTGCTGCCTCGCGCTTCGCTCGCTGTTCGCCGCTCTCCTCTCGCTCGCGCAGCAAAAAATGGCCAGTTTTGGCCCGTTTTTGGGCTGTTTTGGCCAGTTTTTGGCCTGTTCTTGCGTGCCGCGGCGACCGTCGTGAGCGGAGCAAAACGTCAGCCATCTCAGCACCCTGGAACCCCCCGGGTGGCACAGGGCTGGATGGGGCTTTCGTATAGCAGGGACGGTGCTGCCTCTCGCTTCGCTCGCTGTCCGCCGCTCGCTGCTCGCTCGCGCAGCCAAAAATGGCCAGTTTTGGCCCGTTTTTGGGCTGTTTTGGCCTGTTTTTGGGCTGTTCTTGTGTGCCGCGGCGACCGTCGTGAGCGGAGCAAAATGTCAGCCATCTCAGCACCCTGGAACCCCCCGGGTGGCACAGGGCTGGATGGGGCTTTCGTATAGCAGGGACGGTGCTGCCTCTCGCTTCGCTCGCTGTCCGCCGCTCGCCGCTCGCTCGCGCAGCCAAAAATGGCCAGTTTTGGCCCGTTTTTGGGCCGTTTTGGCCAGTTTTTGGCCTGTTCTTGCGTTGCGCGGTGACCGTCGAGAGCGGAGCAAAACGTCAGCCATCTCAGCACCCTGGAACCCCCCGGGTGGCACAGGGCTGGATGGGGCTTTCGTATAGCAGGGACGGTGCTGCCTCTCGCTTCGCTCGCTGTCCGCCGCTCGCCGCTCGCTCGCGCAGCCAAAAATGGCCAGTTTTGGCCCGTTTTTGGGCCGTTTTGGCCAGTTTTTGGCCTGTTCTTGCGTTGCGCGGTGACCGTCGAGAGCGGAGCAAAACGTCAGCCATCTCAGCACCCTGGAACCCCCCGGGTGGCACAGGGCTGGATGGGGCTTTCGTATAGCAGGGACGGTGCTGCCTCTCGCTTCGCTCGCTGTCCGCCGCTCGCCGCTCGCTCGCGCAGCCAAAAATGGCCAGTTTTGGCCCGTTTTTGGGCCGTTTTGGCCAGTTTTTG
>NW_027020335.1:105000-110000 GCF_036884655.1 Musa acuminata AAA Group
CGCCGCTCGCTCGCGCAGCCAAAAATGGCCAGTTTTGGCCCGTTTTTGGGCTGTTTTGGCCTGTTTTTGGTCTGTTCTGGCGTGGCGCGGTGACCGTCGTGAGCGGAGCAAAACGTCAGCCATCTCAGCACCTTGGAACCCCCCGGGTGGCACAGGGCTGGATGGGGCTTTCGTATAGCAGGGACGGTGCTGCCTCACGCTTCGCTCGCTGTTCGCCGCTCGCCGCTCGCTCGCGCAACCTAAAATGGCCAGTTTTGGCCCGTTTTTGGGCTGTTTTGGCCTGTTTTTGGTCCGTTCTTGCGTGGCACGGCGACCGTCGTGAGCGGAGCAAAACGTCAGCCATCTCAGCACCCTGGAACCCCCCGGGTGGCACAGGGCTGGATGGGGCTTTCGTATAGCAGGGACGGTGCTGCCTCTCGCTTCGCTCGCTGTTCGCCGCTCACCGCTCGCTCGCTCAGCCAAAAATGGCCAGTTTTGGCCCGTTTTTGGGCTGTTTTGGCCTGTTTTTGGTCCGTTCTTGCATGGCGCGGTGACCGTCGTGAGCGGAGCAAAACGTCAGCCATCTCAGCACCCTGGAACCCCCCGGGTGGCACAGGGCTGGATGGGGCTTTCGTATAGCAGGGACGGTGCTGCCTCACGCTTCGCTCGCTGTTCGCCGCTCGCCGCTCGCTCGCGCAGCCAAAAATGACCAGTTTTGGCCCGTTTTTGGGCTGTTTTGGCCTGTTTATGGTCCGTTCTTGCGTGGTGCGGTGACCGTCGTGAGCGGAGCAAAACGTCAGCCATCTCAGCACCCTGGAACCCCCCGGGTGGCACAGGGCTGGATGGGGCTTTCGTATATAGCAGGGACGGTGCTGCCTCTCGCTTCGCTCGCTGTCCGCCGCTCGCCGCTCGCTCGCGCAGCCAAAAATGGCCAGTTTTGGCCCGTTTTTGGGCCGTTTTGGCCAGTTTTTGGCCTGTTCTTGCATTGCGCGGTGACCGTCGAGAGCGGAGCAAAACGTCAGCCATCTCAGCACCCTGGAACCCCCCGGGTGGCACAGGGCTGGATGGGGCTTTCGTATAGCAGGGACGGTGCTGCCTCTCGCTTCGCTCGCTGTCCGCCGCTCGCCGCTCGCTCGTGCAGCCAAAAATGGCCAGTTTTGGCCCGTTTTTGGGCCGTTTTGGCCAGTTTTTGGCCTGTTCTTGCATTGCGCGGTGACCGTCGAGAGCGGAGCAAAACGTCAGCCATCTCAGCACCCTGGAACCCCCCGGGTGGCACAGGGCTGGATGGGGCTTTCGTATAGCAGGGACGGTGCTGCCTCTCGCTTCGCTCGCTGTCCGCCGCTCGCCGCTCGCTCGTGCAGCCAAAAATGGCCAGTTTTGGCCCGTTTTTGGGCCGTTTTGGCCAGTTTTTGGCCTGTTCTTGCATTGCGCGGTGACCGTCGAGAGCGGAGCAAAACGTCAGCCATCTCAGCACCCTGGAACCCCCCGGGTGGCACAGGGCTGGATGGGGCTTTCGTATAGCAGGGACGGTGCTGCCTCTCGCTTCGCTCGCTGTCCGCCGCTCGCCGCTCGCTCGTGCAGCCAAAAATGGCCAGTTTTGGCCCGTTTTTGGGCCGTTTTGGCCAGTTTTTGGCCTGTTCTTGCATTGCGCGGTGACCGTCGAGAGCGGAGCAAAACGTCAGCCATCTCAGCACCCTGGAACCCCCCGGGTGGCACAGGGCTGGATGGGGCTTTCGTATAGCAGGGACGGTGCTGCCTCTCGCTTCGCTCGCTGTCCGCCGCTCGCCGCTCGCTCGTGCAGCCAAAAATGGCCAGTTTTGGCCCGTTTTTGGGCCGTTTTGGCCAGTTTTTGGCCTGTTCTTGCATTGCGCGGTGACCGTCGAGAGCGGAGCAAAACGTCAGCCATCTCAGCACCCTGGAACCCCCCGGGTGGCACAGGGCTGGATGGGGCTTTCGTATAGCAGGGACGGTGCTGCCTCTCGCTTCGCTCGCTGTCCGCCGCTCGCCGCTCGCTCGTGCAGCCAAAAATGGCCAGTTTTGGCCCGTTTTTGGGCCGTTTTGGCCAGTTTTTGGCCTGTTCTTGCATTGCGCGGTGACCGTCGAGAGCGGAGCAAAACGTCAGCCATCTCAGCACCCTGGAACCCCCCGGGTGGCACAGGGCTGGATGGGGCTTTCGTATAGCAGGGACGGTGCTGCCTCTCGCTTCGCTCGCTGTCCGCCGCTCGCCGCTCGCTCGTGCAGCCAAAAATGGCCAGTTTTGGCCCGTTTTTGGGCCGTTTTGGCCAGTTTTTGGCCTGTTCTTGCATTGCGCGGTGACCGTCGAGAGCGGAGCAAAACGTCAGCCATCTCAGCACCCTGGAACCCCCCGGGTGGCACAGGGCTGGATGGGGCTTTCGTATAGCAGGGACGGTGCTGCCTCTCGCTTCGCTCGCTGTCCGCCGCTCGCCGCTCGCTCGTGCAGCCAAAAATGGCCAGTTTTGGCCCGTTTTTGGGCCGTTTTGGCCAGTTTTTGGCCTGTTCTTGCATTGCGCGGTGACCGTCGAGAGCGGAGCAAAACGTCAGCCATCTCAGCACCCTGGAACCCCCCGGGTGGCACAGGGCTGGATGGGGCTTTCGTATAGCAGGGACGGTGCTGCCTCTCGCTTCGCTCGCTGTCCGCCGCTCGCCGCTCGCTCGTGCAGCCAAAAATGGCCAGTTTTGGCCCGTTTTTGGGCCGTTTTGGCCAGTTTTTGGCCTGTTCTTGCATTGCGCGGTGACCGTCGAGAGCGGAGCAAAACGTCAGCCATCTCAGCACCCTGGAACCCCCCGGGTGGCACAGGGCTGGATGGGGCTTTCGTATAGCAGGGACGGTGCTGCCTCTCGCTTCGCTCGCTGTCCGCCGCTCGCCGCTCGCTCGCGCAGCCAAAAATGGCCAGTTTTGGCCCGTTTTTGGGCCGTTTTGGCCAGTTTTTGGCCTGTTCTTGCATTGCGCGGTGACCGTCGAGAGCGGAGCAAAACGTCAGCCATCTCAGCACCCTGGAACCCCCCGGGTGGCACAGGGCTGGATGGGGCTTTCGTATAGCAGGGACGGTGCTGCCTCTCGCTTCGCTCGCTGTCCGCCGCTCGCCGCTCGCTCGTGCAGCCAAAAATGGCCAGTTTTGGCCCGTTTTTGGGCCGTTTTGGCCAGTTTTTGGCCTGTTCTTGCATTGCGCGGTGACCGTCGAGAGCGGAGCAAAACGTCAGCCATCTCAGCACCCTGGAACCCCCCGGGTGGCACAGGGCTGGATGGGGCTTTCGTATAGCAGGGACGGTGCTGCCTCTCGCTTCGCTCGCTGTCCGCCGCTCGCCGCTCGCTCGTGCAGCCAAAAATGGCCAGTTTTGGCCCGTTTTTGGGCCGTTTTGGCCAGTTTTTGGCCTGTTCTTGCATTGCGCGGTGACCGTCGAGAGCGGAGCAAAACGTCAGCCATCTCAGCACCCTGGAACCCCCCGGGTGGCACAGGGCTGGATGGGGCTTTCGTATAGCAGGGACGGTGCTGCCTCTCGCTTCGCTCGCTGTCCGCCGCTCGCCGCTCGCTCGTGCAGCCAAAAATGGCCAGTTTTGGCCCGTTTTTGGGCCGTTTTGGCCAGTTTTTGGCCTGTTCTTGCATTGCGCGGTGACCGTCGAGAGCGGAGCAAAACGTCAGCCATCTCAGCACCCTGGAACCCCCCGGGTGGCACAGGGCTGGATGGGGCTTTCGTATAGCAGGGACGGTGCTGCCTCTCGCTTCGCTCGCTGTCCGCCGCTCGCCGCTCGCTCGCGCAGCCAAAAATGGCCAGTTTTGGCCCGTTTTTGGGCCGTTTTGGCCAGTTTTTGGCCTGTTCTTGCATTGCGCGGTGACCGTCGAGAGCGGAGCAAAACGTCAGCCATCTCAGCACCCTGGAACCCCCCGGGTGGCACAGGGCTGGATGGGGCTTTCGTATAGCAGGGACGGTGCTGCCTCTCGCTTCGCTCGCTGTCCGCCGCTCGCCGCTCGCTCGTGCAGCCAAAAATGGCCAGTTTTGGCCCGTTTTTGGGCCGTTTTGGCCAGTTTTTGGCCTGTTCTTGCATTGCGCGGTGACCGTCGAGAGCGGAGCAAAACGTCAGCCATCTCAGCACCCTGGAACCCCCCGGGTGGCACAGGGCTGGATGGGGCTTTCGTATAGCAGGGACGGTGCTGCCTCTCGCTTCGCTCGCTGTCCGCCGCTCGCCGCTCGCTCGTGCAGCCAAAAATGGCCAGTTTTGGCCCGTTTTTGGGCCGTTTTGGCCAGTTTTTGGCCTGTTCTTGCATTGCGCGGTGACCGTCGAGAGCGGAGCAAAACGTCAGCCATCTCAGCACCCTGGAACCCCCCGGGTGGCACAGGGCTGGATGGGGCTTTCGTATAGCAGGGACGGTGCTGCCTCTCGCTTCGCTCGCTGTCCGCCGCTCGCCGCTCGCTCGTGCAGCCAAAAATGGCCAGTTTTGGCCCGTTTTTGGGCCGTTTTGGCCAGTTTTTGGCCTGTTCTTGCATTGCGCGGTGACCGTCGAGAGCGGAGCAAAACGTCAGCCATCTCAGCACCCTGGAACCCCCCGGGTGGCACAGGGCTGGATGGGGCTTTCGTATAGCAGGGACGGTGCTGCCTCTCGCTTCGCTCGCTGTCCGCCGCTCGCCGCTCGCTCGCGCAGCCAAAAATGGCCAGTTTTGGCCCGTTTTTGGGCCGTTTTGGCCAGTTTTTGGCCTGTTCTTGCATTGCGCGGTGACCGTCGAGAGCGGAGCAAAACGTCAGCCATCTCAGCACCCTGGAACCCCCCGGGTGGCACAGGGCTGGATGGGGCTTTCGTATAGCAGGGACGGTGCTGCCTCTCGCTTCGCTCGCTGTCCGCCGCTCGCCGCTCGCGCAGCCAAAAATGGCCAGTTTTGGCCCGTTTTTGGGCCGTTTTGGCCAGTTTTTGGCCTGTTCTTGCATTGCGCGGTGACCGTCGAGAGCGGAGCAAAACGTCAGCCATCTCAGCACCCTGGAACCCCCCGGGTGGCACAGGGCTGGA
>NW_027020335.1:142500-145000 GCF_036884655.1 Musa acuminata AAA Group
TTTGGCCAGTTTTTGGCCTGTTCTTGCATTGCGCGGTGACCGTCGAGAGCGGAGCAAAACGTCAGCCATCTCAGCACCCTGGAACCCCCCGGGTGGCACAGGGCTGGATGGGGCTTTCGTATAGCAGGGACGGTGCTGCCTCTCGCTTCGCTCGCTGTCCGCCGCTCGCCGCTCGCTCGTGCAGCCAAAAATGGCCAGTTTTGGCCCGTTTTTGGGCCGTTTTGGCCAGTTTTTGGCCTGTTCTTGCATTGCGCGGTGACCGTCGAGAGCGGAGCAAAACGTCAGCCATCTCAGCACCCTGGAACCCCCCGGGTGGCACAGGGCTGGATGGGGCTTTCGTATAGCAGGGACGGTGCTGCCTCTCGCTTCGCTCGCTGTCCGCCGCTCGCCGCTCGCTCGTGCAGCCAAAAATGGCCAGTTTTGGCCCGTTTTTGGGCCGTTTTGGCCAGTTTTTGGCCTGTTCTTGCATTGCGCGGTGACCGTCGAGAGCGGAGCAAAACGTCAGCCATCTCAGCACCCTGGAACCCCCCGGGTGGCACAGGGCTGGATGGGGCTTTCGTATAGCAGGGACGGTGCTGCCTCTCGCTTCGCTCGCTGTCCGCCGCTCGCCGCTCGCTCGTGCAGCCAAAAATGGCCAGTTTTGGCCCGTTTTTGGGCCGTTTTGGCCAGTTTTTGGCCTGTTCTTGCATTGCGCGGTGACCGTCGAGAGCGGAGCAAAACGTCAGCCATCTCAGCACCCTGGAACCCCCCGGGTGGCACAGGGCTGGATGGGGCTTTCGTATAGCAGGGACGGTGCTGCCTCTCGCTTCGCTCGCTGTCCGCCGCTCGCCGCTCGCTCGTGCAGCCAAAAATGGCCAGTTTTGGCCCGTTTTTGGGCCGTTTTGGCCAGTTTTTGGCCTGTTCTTGCATTGCGCGGTGACCGTCGAGAGCGGAGCAAAACGTCAGCCATCTCAGCACCCTGGAACCCCCCGGGTGGCACAGGGCTGGATGGGGCTTTCGTATAGCAGGGACGGTGCTGCCTCTCGCTTCGCTCGCTGTCCGCCGCTCGCCGCTCGCTCGCGCAGCCAAAAATGGCCAGTTTTGGCCCGTTTTTGGGCCGTTTTGGCCAGTTTTTGGCCTGTTCTTGCATTGCGCGGTGACCGTCGAGAGCGGAGCAAAACGTCAGCCATCTCAGCACCCTGGAACCCCCCGGGTGGCACAGGGCTGGATGGGGCTTTCGTATAGCAGGGACGGTGCTGCCTCTCGCTTCGCTCGCTGTCCGCCGCTCGCCGCTCGCGCAGCCAAAAATGGCCAGTTTTGGCCCGTTTTTGGGCCGTTTTGGCCAGTTTTTGGCCTGTTCTTGCATTGCGCGGTGACCGTCGAGAGCGGAGCAAAACGTCAGCCATCTCAGCACCCTGGAACCCCCCGGGTGGCACAGGGCTGGATGGGGCTTTCGTATAGCAGGGACGGTGCTGCCTCTCGCTTCGCTCGCTGTTCGCCGCTCGCCGCTCGCTCGCGCAGCCAAAAATGGCCAGTTTTGGCCCGTTTTTGGGCTGTTTTGGCCAGTTTTTGGCCTGTTCTTGCGTGGTGCGGTGACCGTCGTGAGCGGAGCAAAACGTCAGCCATCTCAGCACCCTGGAACCCCCCGGGTGGCACAGGGCTGGATGGGGCTTTCGTATAGCAGGGACGGTGCTGCCTCTCGCTTCGCTCGCTGTTCGCCGCTCGCCGCTCGCTCGCGCAGCCAAAAATGGCCAGTTTTGGCCCGTTTTTGGGCTGTTTTGGCCTGTTTTTGGGCTGTTCTTGTGTGGCGCGGTGACCGTCGTGAGCGGAGCAAAATGTCAGCCATCTCAGCACCCTGGAACCCCCCGGGTGGCACAGGGCTGGATGGGGCTTTCGTATAGCAGGGACGGTGCTGCCTCGCGCTTCGCTCGCTGTTCGCCGCTCTCCGCTCGCTCGCGCAGCAAAAAATGGCCAGTTTTGGCCCGTTTTTGGGCTGTTTTGGCCAGTTTTTGGCCTGTTCTTGCGTGCCGCGGCGACCGTCGTGAGCGGAGCAAAACGTCAGCCATCTCAGCACCCTGGAACCCCCCGGGTGGCACAGGGCTGGATGGGGCTTTCGTATAGCAGGGACGGTGCTGCCTCTCGCTTCGCTCGCTGTCCGCCGCTCGCTGCTCGCTCGCGCAGCCAAAAATGGCCAGTTTTGGCCCGTTTTTGGGCTGTTTTGGCCTGTTTTTGGGCTGTTCTTGTGTGCCGCGGCGACCGTCGTGAGCGGAGCAAAATGTCAGCCATCTCAGCACCCTGGAACCCCCCGGGTGGCACAGGGCTGGATGGGGCTTTCGTATAGCAGGGACGGTGCTGCCTCTCGCTTCGCTCGCTGTCCGCCGCTCGCCGCTCGCTCGCGCAGCCAAAAATGGCCAGTTTTGGCCCGTTTTTGGGCCGTTTTGGCCAGTTTTTGGCCTGTTCTTGCGTTGCGCGGTGACCGTCGAGAGCGGAGCAAAACGTCAGCCATCTCAGCACCCTGGAA
>NW_027020335.1:165000-170000 GCF_036884655.1 Musa acuminata AAA Group
ATGGGGCTTTCGTATATAGCAGGGACGGTGCTGCCTCTCGCTTCGCTCGCTGTCCGCCGCTCGCCGCTCGCTCGCGCAGCCAAAAATGGCCAGTTTTGGCCCGTTTTTGGGCCGTTTTAGCCAGTTTTTGGCCTGTTCTTGCATTGCGCGGTGACCGTCGAGAGCGGAGCAAAACGTCAGCCATCTCAGCACCCTGGAACCCCCCGGGTGGCACAGGGCTGGATGGGGCTTTCGTATAGCAGGGACGGTGCTGCCTCTCGCTTCGCTCGCTGTCCGCCGCTCGCCGCTCGCTCGTGCAGCCAAAAATGGCCAGTTTTGGCCCGTTTTTGGGCCGTTTTGGCCAGTTTTTGGCCTGTTCTTGCATTGCGCGGTGACCGTCGAGAGCGGAGCAAAACGTCAGCCATCTCAGCACCCTGGAACCCCCCGGGTGGCACAGGGCTGGATGGGGCTTTCGTATAGCAGGGACGGTGCTGCCTCTCGCTTCGCTCGCTGTCCGCCGCTCGCCGCTCGCTCGTGCAGCCAAAAATGGCCAGTTTTGGCCCGTTTTTGGGCCGTTTTGGCCAGTTTTTGGCCTGTTCTTGCATTGCGCGGTGACCGTCGAGAGCGGAGCAAAACGTCAGCCATCTCAGCACCCTGGAACCCCCCGGGTGGCACAGGGCTGGATGGGGCTTTCGTATAGCAGGGACGGTGCTGCCTCTCGCTTCGCTCGCTGTCCGCCGCTCGCCGCTCGCTCGTGCAGCCAAAAATGGCCAGTTTTGGCCCGTTTTTGGGCCGTTTTGGCCAGTTTTTGGCCTGTTCTTGCATTGCGCGGTGACCGTCGAGAGCGGAGCAAAACGTCAGCCATCTCAGCACCCTGGAACCCCCCGGGTGGCACAGGGCTGGATGGGGCTTTCGTATAGCAGGGACGGTGCTGCCTCTCGCTTCGCTCGCTGTCCGCCGCTCGCCGCTCGCTCGTGCAGCCAAAAATGGCCAGTTTTGGCCCGTTTTTGGGCCGTTTTGGCCAGTTTTTGGCCTGTTCTTGCATTGCGCGGTGACCGTCGAGAGCGGAGCAAAACGTCAGCCATCTCAGCACCCTGGAACCCCCCGGGTGGCACAGGGCTGGATGGGGCTTTCGTATAGCAGGGACGGTGCTGCCTCTCGCTTCGCTCGCTGTCCGCCGCTCGCCGCTCGCTCGTGCAGCCAAAAATGGCCAGTTTTGGCCCGTTTTTGGGCCGTTTTGGCCAGTTTTTGGCCTGTTCTTGCATTGCGCGGTGACCGTCGAGAGCGGAGCAAAACGTCAGCCATCTCAGCACCCTGGAACCCCCCGGGTGGCACAGGGCTGGATGGGGCTTTCGTATAGCAGGGACGGTGCTGCCTCTCGCTTCGCTCGCTGTCCGCCGCTCGCCGCTCGCTCGTGCAGCCAAAAATGGCCAGTTTTGGCCCGTTTTTGGGCCGTTTTGGCCAGTTTTTGGCCTGTTCTTGCATTGCGCGGTGACCGTCGAGAGCGGAGCAAAACGTCAGCCATCTCAGCACCCTGGAACCCCCCGGGTGGCACAGGGCTGGATGGGGCTTTCGTATAGCAGGGACGGTGCTGCCTCTCGCTTCGCTCGCTGTCCGCCGCTCGCCGCTCGCTCGTGCAGCCAAAAATGGCCAGTTTTGGCCCGTTTTTGGGCCGTTTTGGCCAGTTTTTGGCCTGTTCTTGCATTGCGCGGTGACCGTCGAGAGCGGAGCAAAACGTCAGCCATCTCAGCACCCTGGAACCCCCCGGGTGGCACAGGGCTGGATGGGGCTTTCGTATAGCAGGGACGGTGCTGCCTCTCGCTTCGCTCGCTGTCCGCCGCTCGCCGCTCGCTCGTGCAGCCAAAAATGGCCAGTTTTGGCCCGTTTTTGGGCCGTTTTGGCCAGTTTTTGGCCTGTTCTTGCATTGCGCGGTGACCGTCGAGAGCGGAGCAAAACGTCAGCCATCTCAGCACCCTGGAACCCCCCGGGTGGCACAGGGCTGGATGGGGCTTTCGTATAGCAGGGACGGTGCTGCCTCTCGCTTCGCTCGCTGTCCGCCGCTCGCCGCTCGCTCGTGCAGCCAAAAATGGCCAGTTTTGGCCCGTTTTTGGGCCGTTTTGGCCAGTTTTTGGCCTGTTCTTGCATTGCGCGGTGACCGTCGAGAGCGGAGCAAAACGTCAGCCATCTCAGCACCCTGGAACCCCCCGGGTGGCACAGGGCTGGATGGGGCTTTCGTATAGCAGGGACGGTGCTGCCTCTCGCTTCGCTCGCTGTCCGCCGCTCGCCGCTCGCTCGTGCAGCCAAAAATGGCCAGTTTTGGCCCGTTTTTGGGCCGTTTTGGCCAGTTTTTGGCCTGTTCTTGCATTGCGCGGTGACCGTCGAGAGCGGAGCAAAACGTCAGCCATCTCAGCACCCTGGAACCCCCCGGGTGGCACAGGGCTGGATGGGGCTTTCGTATAGCAGGGACGGTGCTGCCTCTCGCTTCGCTCGCTGTCCGCCGCTCGCCGCTCGCTCGCGCAGCCAAAAATGGCCAGTTTTGGCCCGTTTTTGGGCCGTTTTGGCCAGTTTTTGGCCTGTTCTTGCATTGCGCGGTGACCGTCGAGAGCGGAGCAAAACGTCAGCCATCTCAGCACCCTGGAACCCCCCGGGTGGCACAGGGCTGGATGGGGCTTTCGTATAGCAGGGACGGTGCTGCCTCTCGCTTCGCTCGCTGTCCGCCGCTCGCCGCTCGCTCGTGCAGCCAAAAATGGCCAGTTTTGGCCCGTTTTTGGGCCGTTTTGGCCAGTTTTTGGCCTGTTCTTGCATTGCGCGGTGACCGTCGAGAGCGGAGCAAAACGTCAGCCATCTCAGCACCCTGGAACCCCCCCCGGGTGGCACAGGGCTGGATGGGGCTTTCGTATAGCAGGGACGGTGCTGCCTCTCGCTTCGCTCGCTGTCCGCCGCTCGCCGCTCGCTCGTGCAGCCAAAAATGGCCAGTTTTGGCCCGTTTTTGGGCCGTTTTGGCCAGTTTTTGGCCTGTTCTTGCATTGCGCGGTGACCGTCGAGAGCGGAGCAAAACGTCAGCCATCTCAGCACCCTGGAACCCCCCGGGTGGCACAGGGCTGGATGGGGCTTTCGTATAGCAGGGACGGTGCTGCCTCTCGCTTCGCTCGCTGTCCGCCGCTCGCCGCTCGCTCGTGCAGCCAAAAATGGCCAGTTTTGGCCCGTTTTTGGGCCGTTTTGGCCAGTTTTTGGCCTGTTCTTGCATTGCGCGGTGACCGTCGAGAGCGGAGCAAAACGTCAGCCATCTCAGCACCCTGGAACCCCCCGGGTGGCACAGGGCTGGATGGGGCTTTCGTATAGCAGGGACGGTGCTGCCTCTCGCTTCGCTCGCTGTCCGCCGCTCGCCGCTCGCTCGCGCAGCCAAAAATGGCCAGTTTTGGCCCGTTTTTGGGCCGTTTTGGCCAGTTTTTGGCCTGTTCTTGCATTGCGCGGTGACCGTCGAGAGCGGAGCAAAACGTCAGCCATCTCAGCACCCTGGAACCCCCCGGGTGGCACAGGGCTGGATGGGGCTTTCGTATAGCAGGGACGGTGCTGCCTCTCGCTTCGCTCGCTGTCCGCCGCTCGCCGCTCGCTCGTGCAGCCAAAAATGGCCAGTTTTGGCCCGTTTTTGGGCCGTTTTGGCCAGTTTTTGGCCTGTTCTTGCATTGCGCGGTGACCGTCGAGAGCGGAGCAAAACGTCAGCCATCTCAGCACCCTGGAACCCCCCGGGTGGCACAGGGCTGGATGGGGCTTTCGTATAGCAGGGACGGTGCTGCCTCTCGCTTCGCTCGCTGTCCGCCGCTCGCCGCTCGCTCGTGCAGCCAAAAATGGCCAGTTTTGGCCCGTTTTTGGGCCGTTTTGGCCAGTTTTTGGCCTGTTCTTGCATTGCGCGGTGACCGTCGAGAGCGGAGCAAAACGTCAGCCATCTCAGCACCCTGGAACCCCCCGGGTGGCACAGGGCTGGATGGGGCTTTCGTATAGCAGGGACGGTGCTGCCTCTCGCTTCGCTCGCTGTCCGCCGCTCGCCGCTCGCTCGTGCAGCCAAAAATGGCCAGTTTTGGCCCGTTTTTGGGCCGTTTTGGCCAGTTTTTGGCCTGTTCTTGCATTGCGCGGTGACCGTCGAGAGCGGAGCAAAACGTCAGCCATCTCAGCACCCTGGAACCCCCCGGGTGGCACAGGGCTGGATGGGGCTTTCGTATAGCAGGGACGGTGCTGCCTCTCGCTTCGCTCGCTGTCCGCCGCTCGCCGCTCGCTCGCGCAGCCAAAAATGGCCAGTTTTGGCCCGTTTTTGGGCCGTTTTGGCCAGTTTTTGGCCTGTTCTTGCATTGCGCGGTGACCGTCGAGAGCGGAGCAAAACGTCAGCCATCTCAGCACCCTGGAACCCCCCGGGTGGCACAGGGCTGGATGGGGCTTTCGTATAGCAGGGACGGTGCTGCCTCTCGCTTCGCTCGCTGTCCGCCGCTCGCCGCTCGCGCAGCCAAAAATGGCCAGTTTTGGCCCGTTTTTGGGCCGTTTTGGCCAGTTTTTGGCCTGTTCTTGCATTGCGCGGTGACCGTCGAGAGCGGAGCAAAACGTCAGCCATCTCAGCACCCTGGAACCCCCCGGGTGGCACAGGGCTGGATGGGGCTTTCGTATAGCAGGGACGGTGCTGCCTCTCGCTTCGCTCGCTGTTCGCCGCTCGCCGCTCGCTCGCGCAGCCAAAAATGGCCAGTTTTGGCCCGTTTTTGGGCTGTTTTGGCCAGTTTTTGGCCTGTTCTTGCGTGGTGCGGTGACCGTCGTGAGCGGAGCAAAACGTCAGCCATCTCAGCACCCTGGAACCCCCCGGGTGGCACAGGGCTGGATGGGGCTTTCGTATAGCAGGGACGGTGCTGCCTCTCGCTTCGCTCGCTGTTCGCCGCTCGCCGCTCGCTCGCGCAGCCAAAAATGGCCAGTTTTGGCCCGTTTTTGGGCTGTTTTGGCCTGTTTTTGGGCTGTTCTTGTGTGGCGCGGTGACCGTCGTG